>NW_015387531.1:247468-248656 GCF_001527695.2 Protobothrops mucrosquamatus | reverse complement strand
CATTTTGACTGCTATCCAGCAGTTCTACTTCTTTTTTATAATCTCTTTTGCCTTGCAGCCCCCCAACTAGGGGCGTTAAGCAGGCTCAAGTTGCAACTGCGATACATTACAAATTCAGATTTCTTTTTGCTGACAAGAGTTAAAGAAAAACTTTCTGTATATACTCCCTTGACTCGGCTGACAAAGAGGGGAGGAGAGCAGGTGGCCTGGTGGTTAATACATTGCCTAGCATGTAGATTGCCCTGGTTCGAATCCCATAAGGGGTGTGGCTAGCTGAAGAGGACAAATGAGTCCGAAATAGCTATACTAGTCTCCCATTTAAATCTTTAACTCTTGTCAGCAAAAAAGCAAACCTCATTCAGAAGAGGTGATAAAGAAAAGGTGGACCCTCTGACATGTCCTTCCACGGGGAAATAGGCTGATGTGGATAAAGTTAAGATGGTATATAAGATTTTTACCTTTTTAATGTTCCATATTCATAGATATTAAGAAATAGCAAATAGACACATACATTTGGTCACTAAAAGATGTCCAAGGTCTTTTCTCAACTGTTATTCTGCAAAGATGGTCAGGATAGTAGCTAATAGAATAATAGAATAACAGAGTTGGAAGGGACCTTGTAAGTCATCTAGTCCACCACCACCACCCTGCCCAAGCACGAGACCCTACTCCATTTCTGATAGATGGCAGTCCAGTCTCTTCTTGAAAGCTTCCAGTGATGAAGCTTCCACAACTTCTGAAGGCAATCAGTTTGATTGGTTGATTGTTCTCACTGTCAGAAAATTTCTCCTTATTTCTAGGTTGAATCTCTCTGTCCTTGATCAGTTTCCATCCATTATTCCTGTTCTGGCCTTCAGGTGCTTTGGAAAATAAGTTGACCCCCTCCTCTCTGTGACAGCCTCTCAAATATTGGAACACTGCTATCATGTCTCCCCTGGACCTTCTTTCACTAGACTAGCCATGCCCAGTTCCTGTAACTGTTCTTCATAGACGCCTTACGCACAGTCACTCATGCTCTTGTCACCTCCCGCCTGGACTACTGTAATGCTCTCTACATGGGGCTCCCTCAGAGGAGCACCCGGAGGCTTCAAATGGTCCAGAATGCGGCCGCGCGGGCGGTGTTGGGAGGGACTCGTCGCTCCCATGTGACACCGCTACTGCGCGAGCTGCACTGGTTGCCAGTGGCCT
>NW_015387531.1:241950-244640 GCF_001527695.2 Protobothrops mucrosquamatus | reverse complement strand
TGAAAACTCATTGGTGGCTCTTAACTTCTTGTCCTTACCGTGCATTGCATGATTTACATATAAATTGAATTCAGACGAAATTGTTTTAAGCAAAGCTATATGTTTCAGTGACCTGCCTGCAGAACAAAATTGCACCAGGTGAGAAGAAAGGGTTTCTTCAGAATCTGAATACAGATGGATGAGTTCAGAAAGTCCAAGTTCATCCCGTTAGGACTTTGTGTTTGTGGCACCATAAACACGGTAGAAAAAAAAAATGGGATGGTGCACTAAATATGACCAGCTAGTTGATCTACAAAATAATCTAGTTCTCTTCCCAGACAGAAAACTTTGAGAAGGGAAGATCTAAACAGTTGAAGTTGTGTTAAATAGAAGTTAAGAATTGAGTCTCTATTAAAAGGTGGTTGTGGATTCAAAAGCAGTAAAAACATGAAGTAAACGTTGATAGAATTTTTTTTTTAGCAAAGCTGTGGTGGAATGTAGTCGGGAATCCCAGGAGGGAACTGCTTTTTCCCAGAGGGCAAAGAGACAGTGGAACTCGGAATGTCTGACAGGCAAAAAGAGAGCAACAATCAGAGAGTATGTCTATAGTGATGGCAGATAATTGCTTTAGTCTGGCAAGATTCTGTCTGTAGGCGAACAACAATAAAGGAACTACTCATAAGTAACTCCACATGTCAGTCTTGGTTCCTTGGGCCAGACATTAATCTTGCCAGACCAAAGCAATTGTCTGGAATAATGATAAATATACTCAAAAAGAAGAGAGAACAATCTTAAGCTAAAAGGCACGAGAAATTAACCAGTTAGGGGAGGCAGGAAAATTACAAAATCTGTGTGCATTGGGGAAAATAAGCTTTAACTACTATGGCACAAGCATGCAGAAGAGAAGGCATTTTATACTGGAAAGGAGAGAAAGAAACGGGACACATCATTTAAACCTCCTTACTTTTGTAATGATCTTCTGTATTAGCAACAGAGCCATGTAAAAGAGATTAGTTGGGTACCATAATTTCTTTGGGGATGATAAATTACGGATAAGATTAGCATTCTTCAGATTTTGGCTTGCAAATAATGGTTTGGAGAAAATGGCCTGCACCATTATCTATTCTATATGTTCATGACCACCCAGTCACTGCCCCCCTCTACTGTTCTGCCAATTTTATTTGCACGTTTCCCCTCCCCATTTCATTTTTTGTACAGTGATCTATCCCAGGATCATAGACTCAGCAGTGTGACACTGTATAGCCAATCTGATTTAGCCATTTGCTGAAGTCAACAAACTACGTAAAGGATGGGCTTTATTTCCTGTTCAGTCACATAAAAGGAATTGCTCTTGACTGAAACATGATTATAATTTTAAAGGTCCCCTCCTAACTGGTGTTGAAAAGTCTTAGAAGGAAGAGCAACATTAAAATAGGGATAGGGATAGGGATAGGGATAGGGATAGGGATAGGGATAGGGATAGGGATAGGGATAAGATAGAATAGAATAGAATAGAATAGAATAGAATAGAATAGAATAGAATAGAATAGAATAGAGAAGAGAAGAGAAGAGAAGAGAAGAGAAGAGAAGAGAAGAGAAGAGAAGAGAAGAGAATATATAGTTATGAAATAGAATAGAATAGAATAGAATAGAATAGAATAGAATAGAATAGAATAGAATAGAATAGAATATATGGCTATGAAATAGAATGGAATAGAATAGAATAGAATAGAATAGAATAGAATAGAATAGAATAGAATAGAATAGAATAGAATAGAATAGAATAGAATAGAATAGAATATATAGTTATGAAATAGAATAGAATAGAATAGAATAGAATAGAATAGAATAGAATAGAATATGATAGAATAGAATAGAATAGAATAGAATAGAATAGAATAGAATAGAATAGAATAGAGAATAGAATACGATAGAATAGAATATGATAGAATAGAATAGAATAGAATAGAATAGAATAGAATAGAATAGAATAGAATAGAATAGAATAGAATAGAATAGAGAAGAGAAGAGAAGAGAATATGATAGAATAGAATAGAATATGCTAGAATATGATAATAGAATAGAATAGAATAGAATAGAATATGGAACAGAGTTGGAAGGGACCTTGGAGGTCTTCTAGTCCAACCCCCTGTTCAAGCAGGAAATCCTATACCATTTATACAATGATTCGGTAGGGTCTTCAGTTCCATCACTTCCTCTTAAATGTTAGAGAGGGCATTTGGACTGTTCTCATTAAGTTCTCACTTAAAGGCAAGGCTACCTTTCAGATTAAACTGAAATTAAATGGACTTAAAATCAGCCTTGATTTTAGCCCAGTGCAAATAAAGTTAGTAGATTGTTTTCCTGCTGCCCACCTTTCCTGGGCAAGCAGAGGTTATCTGCAATGCTAAGAAAGCAGATTCCAGTAAAGCACTCTGCGAGGAGTTGTTCAGTCGTTCATAATATAGGTAAATGTAATTAAAGATCATTTGAGATGGATCACTGTTCTGCAGAGCTCATAAAAAAAACAGGTGACTGCTGACTGCCCAGCAGTCTTGGAAACCAGACAGTTCTGCCAAAAATAGCAACCTCATTTTGATGTAAGTTGAAAAGCTGCTGGTTGATTTATAATGGCTGAGCCTATAGGAAAGGGAATAAAGTTTCCAACAATTGCTTTTCCAACTGCCAATCTAATCATATATACAATGGTC
>NW_015387531.1:207663-241604 GCF_001527695.2 Protobothrops mucrosquamatus | reverse complement strand
TTTCTTTCTTTCCCCACTAGCAATTTCCTCCAAGTATAATTTGAAATATGATGGACGCTCAGATGGGGGTTGCCTGATGTCCAGAGGCATTTTGGAACCCCAGGCCTTGCAACAAGTGGGCCGTGGCCCCTGAAGCTGCCTTTGGAAGTGATGGGCAAAACTTCCCCGGGATTTGCAACCCCAGAAAAAGAAAAAGAAATAACTGACTGATCTTGCAGTTGGGCGTTGGCTGTAGACACTTGCTTTATTTTCAAACAGGTACGGAAATGAAGTCAGGAGCTGGTATGGAAACAGGTACGGAATTATGAGTGAAGGTGACTCTGTGAACTGATCTCCCCCATCTCCCAAGCTAACCCCAATGAAACAGTTATGCCACGTCCATTAAAAGGAGGTAAAAGGATGCCTGAGAGAGGAACCATTGTCGGAAGGGTTGGTTAGCCTTCAGAATCCTTGGGTTCTTTAAAGTTCTCCCATCCCAAATCCTACTGCTTTTTTCAATGGGATAGTGCTAAAATTCACACTACGACTACCGAGGTGTTGAATTGATGAGCATGAAGAAGAGGATATCTTACTTATCCTTAGACCCAGAGCTGGAAAATGCCCGTGAATGGCCTATTAACATGTTCTTTAAGCCATGTTCCACCGATTGAACCTCATCTCTAAGATGAATGCTGGCATGTCAAAACGACCACAAGCAAAATTCAATTTCAGGTATAGCCTATACCTCCCTCTTTTGCTAAACTAACAGCGATTGTCTCCCGGAGAATTTACTGACTGCATTTGGCACGCTTGTGGGAATCCAAGGAATTGATCGTGGTTAGTTCTGGTTAGATACTTTGGGGGGGGGGAACAAAGATGACAGTTCCACTGTAGGAATGATTTTGCTGACTTAAGTTTACCATGTTTCTGAAAACTGCTTTTTGCAAGCTTCTACCCATCCCATCATCCCGCTTTGCTCTGGGCTACTTTGTTTGCATGAGCCCCATCACAAACCATCTTCTCTCAGTGTCTGCGTTGGTTATTAGGACCTCACCTTCCCTTCATAAGAGCTTCTCACTTACCTCTGGATCAGCCTGTGTATTGCTCTGAAAGCTTGGCTGGCAGCATCTTTCCTGTTCCACCTACCCTGCAAGGTGGTTAAGAACGAGAACAGGAAAAATGGTTTCTCCCCAAGCTCACATCCCCTTGGGCCTAAACTGCCATGGGTCATTAGCAGAGGGAATGGGGGGGGGGTCACCATTCAAAGCAGGTGGCCATTGCTACGTTCTTTTGGCATTTCACTCTCTCTCCTCTGACCTCATCTCCCTCATCCATCAGGCTGCCAGGGAAAAACAAGATTATTCCGATCAAGAACCTGGAGGATCGTTGTAGGTGGCTTTCAAAATTAAGCCAAAGAGCCACGCATGACTTTAAATCTGCATGGTTGACAAGGTCATTCATGACGGTGATGATGGTGGTGGGCAGGGGGGGGAGAGGGGAGGTGTCAAAAATGGCAAGATGGCTTCTGCAGCCATGTAATCCACGCCCTGCTCTTTTCTTGTGTGTAATGGGCAGAAGGAATAACCTTGAGGAACAGGAGGAAGAACCGCAACCAAGACAATGGTGAGATAAAAGAAATATGAGTCCGGGACAGGAATGTAATTTGAGAAAACATCAGACACAACCCTCCCTTTTTCTGATAAAGAAAAAGGGAGGGTGGTGGAAGATTGATTAAGACTTGCAAGATTCTGTTACTATAATATTTGATAATACAGGTAGCCCTTGACTCACAACCATTCATTTAGGGACGGAATCTACAACAGCACTGAAAAAGTGACTTAGAACCAGTCTCACACTATGGACATCACACCATCAAAACCCAGGTGCTTGACAACTAGTGTGTATTTACAATGGTTGCGACATCCCAGGGTCATGTGATCACCCTTGGTAACCTTCCTTCCTGACTGGTTTCCAGATTCACTTAAAGACCTGTGATTAACTTAACAACTGCACTGATTTGCTGAACAACAATGGCAAAAAGGCCACAACAAGTCACTTAACGACTGCCTTGCTTAGCGATGGGAACCCTGCTCTCAACTGTGATCATAAGTTGAGGACCACCTGTATTATACTTTATAATATAAGTAGTATTAGCTTGCATGTCTATGGTTTTTGAATTTGGTCCACCTTAGAGGGCCGACACACACATTAAAAGGGGAGGAGCAGGGCTTCAATCACACAGTTGTGGATGCCATCTTGATTTTTTTTTTTCCTTTCCGCCCACAGGCACCATCGCTTTCATTTATTCGTTTGATACACTTGAAATATTCCCAGACCTCTTTTAAGGACAAAGGTGGCTTATAAACAATAAATCCATGGCTATAAAAGCACAATAAAAAATAAAGGTAACAGTAAGAACAAGGAGCAGTTAAAACAACCCATCCCGTAAAGCAATCTCAAACAGGTAAAAAACAATTCAACAAAACCCATTTACGTATTAAAAGCCAGCTGGAAACTTTTCTGAAAATTTGCAAACGGTGGATCATAATTAATTCTGCAGGAAATTTGGCCCTCAGTAACATAACGAGAACCAAGAGATGGATCAAGATCTCGAATATTGGCAGAAAAAAAGATGCAAACAAACCAACCAACCAACAAAAAGGAACTATCAGAAATCTTTGATACGTAAACCAACCTGGGATGTGTTGGAAAAGCTGAATATTGGAAAAGCTACATGCATTCTGTAACCTGCAGTTTTCAAAATTTGGGGGTTAGGGTTCTCACACACACATATACACATACCCCTCAAATAGACAAACAATAAATATATTTTAAAAATGGACAAAAATGTATAGATCAGTGGTTCTCAACTGCAATGTCAAGGGCTTGGAGAAATGTTATGTTATGATTTACATCTTGAGTTACATCTTGGGGTAGCCACAAAAGGTATTTAAAGGGGGTCCATGGTGAAGAAAAGGTTGAGAACCACTGGTGTAGATTAAAAAGCATAGAAAAACTCAGGTTGGTAGGGATGTAGAATTGTAGGCCCACTATCAGTTTTACCCCTCTGAGGCGGGTGCTGTTTCACTCTCGCCTTAGAAAAGAACACCTGATTTATCCGATAGCCATGAAAATTCCACCCTAGATCTTTCCACAGCCCTTTCAAGCACACAAAATAACACAAACAACAAGGACGGTGAAAACTCATCATCCTTCTGATCCAGATAGCAGCAAATAGCTATTTGCCCTACACAAAAGAACTGAAACGCATATAAAGCGCCATGCCCTTGATATTGTCCCTTCGTCATGAAACCACACCTCTAATCATTCCCCGATCAGACACACAAAAGCGTGGGAAAGGGATGAAAAGCAGAAACATGAATGGCGCCATTAAGACGGAAGAGGCTGCATCTCACACACCGTAGATCCCTAACCGCAGTGCGGGCAGAGAAAGGAAAGTTGCTACATGGCATCTGCTGGTGTCTCTGTTGTTTGCTGAGACACCTGCAAGCAGAGGGCATTTTAACAACAAGAGTTGCTGTCATAGATCCGAAATAACTACAGTTGCTTTCTCACATTGGATGGAAGAAGAGCCCTATTTCAACTGCAAAGGAAAACAGTGGATAGATAATCCTTGAGTGACAACCATTCGTAAGAATGAGGCATCACCGTCTGAAGTTACGACAGTGCTTGTAAAACCGAGTGATGAACAGCCCACACCCTTACGACTATTGCAGTACAAGTAGTCCTCAACTTACATCCGTTCAGTCTCTGTTTGACGTGACAACCCCTCTGAAAAAAAGTGACTTACCACCATTTTTCACAGTCATTGCAGCATCCCCATGGTCAACATTCAGATGCTTGGCAACTGATGTGTATATTTATGACGATTGCAGCGTCCCGGGACCATCGGATCCGCTTTTGCAACCTTCTGACAAGCAAAGTCCATTGGGGGAAGCCAGGTTCACTTAACCGCCATGTTACTAACTTAACAGTTGCAGTGATTCACTTAACAGCTGTGGCAAGCAAGGTCATAAAAAGGGGGAGAAACCCACTTAACAACTGTCTCGCTTAACAACAGCCATTTTAGGCTCAGTTGCGGTCGTACGATGAGGGCCACCTGTATTCCTGCAATTATGTGATTAAAATGTGAGTGCATTTACGGCAATTGCAACCTCCTGGGGTTACGTGATCACCCATCTGCAACCTTCCCAGGAGACTTCGGACAAATGGCGTCAATGCGGGAAGCCAAATTCGCTTTCATGACCACATTATTCGCTTAACAAACAAAACAAATCACTTAGTGACAAAAGTTCTGGTCCAAATTGTAACCTGAGGACTACCTGTAAGTTTAGGGCTGTCGGACTCAGAAACGAGCGTGATTGAGTCATAGAATCTCAAACCTGATTTGGTATCTTGATGATGAAAATTTTATATTGCCACCGTTTTCTTATCAGTAGAGCATTACCTGTGAGAGCATACTCACTATAGAAACAATCAAGGTTCATGTATAAGAGGATAAACTTTCCACTGATTTGGCTTTAACAATTCTCTTTGCACTGTGGAGAGATTCTATGTTCTCAGGTTCTTCACTTCCAGCTAGGCTTCCAATATTCCATCTGGAATTATTCTTCAAACCCCACAAGCAATGGTGATGCTTTCCGAATCCAATAACAGAAAGTGGCCGGAATCAAAACTGGGCAAGACCATCCTGACCAGCAAGCTATCAACTGAGAGACAGTTCAATCTTTGGTATGAGCCATGGTGGCGCAGTGGTCAGAGTGCAGTACTGCAGGCTACTTCTGCTGACTGCCGGCTGCCAGCAGTTCGACAGTTTGATTCTCACTGGCTCAAGGTTGACTCAGCCTTCCATCCTTCTGAGGACAGTAAAATGAGGACCCAGATTTTTGGGGGCAATACGCTGACTCTGTAAACTGCTTAGAGACAGCTGTAAAGCACTGTGAAGCAGTATATAAGTCTAAGTGCTATTGTTATTGCTATCAAATTATGGGTGACGTGAAAGCAAGACAAAATCATAGCAATACACCAAACCGTTTTTTTAATATATCTGCAATCCTACTGAAAATCAATGAAGTTGTCAGGTGTTCCCACCCATGTGTTCTGTTTACCTATCCAAATGTGGACAGCAATAGTTTATGCTAATTGACATTTTTAGCATCTTCAAGGGCAATGCTAAGAATAATGCACTGAACTGTGTAAACTTGAAGTCACCAACAATGAATGAACAAGACCAACTTTCCATGTTGCAGCATTGGTTCATGAATCTGATATGGGCTTGTTGTTGTTCTTTTTTGCTTGTAAATTATCCACTTTTTTTCCAAATCACAAGTGAATCTGTGCGGAGAATTGAAAATGTCCAATCTTTCATCGAACTAAATTTCACCATTTTTGATGTTTTTCTTGTGAATTATCCATTTTTTCCAAATGACAAGTGAATCTGTGCGGAGAGTTGAAAACGTGCAGGCTTTCATAGAACTAATATCTCAATTGTTGATCCGTCACATTTCAGTCTGGACATTTAAGTTTGTGCTGAGAGGCTGGAAATGTCTGGTTCTCCACATCCTTTCAGCCACCAGTTAACAAATTTGAAGAAGAAAAAACTGTCAACATAATACAATCCCTTGAATTCTTATCCTGATCAGTGGATCTTTTTCTTTCCCAAATATTTGTTTCCTTCTTCCCATATATAGTTTGGGATCAAGGTTGTCCTAAGATATTTTACTGCCCCAAACAGAAAGATGTGGGGTTTTTTTCCCTCCCTTTTCTGGCAACAGAAGCTAACTGAATCAATGGTTAAATCTTCCCTTCTTATTATCCTGGTGGGAGAACGCCATTTTGTACTGCTCTTTTATGAACCCAGGAGAGGCAGAAATGTCTCCAGACTCAGAATGAAGTGTTCAAACAAAAAGCAAAACAGAATGACTTAGGGCTCAGCCAAAGCTGTTGACGTTACTTTTCCTCAACATCTACCACTTTACATAATAGTAGGGCTGGTCATGGGATGGAGAAGGTAATACCAAGTGAAGAAATAGCAATATATTATTTATCCCCCAGGAGTGTAAGACTATTTGAGTAGATTCTCCTGCAGCCGAAGGATGGAAAAGCCTTTTTTCCCCCTCCTTTCACGTCACGTACCATTTCTTCATCAACCTTTCACAAATATAACTTGCAATCATTCGTATGGGGGTGCGGGGACTCTCTGTATGGGCTCTGAAATCTAAACACTGGCTGGATTATTGGGAGGGATGGAGAATGACAGCAAAGTTGAATTTTTGACAGCTGCTAGTTTTATTTCATGTTCCTATATTTCATTCCCACTTCCTCGGGATCATTTTTGACAAGCAACAATTAATTTAGACAGCATGTCCTCAACCCAAAGTACCGTTCAATCATAATCCGTTACAAAGCAGAAGCTAAGCAAGAACTAGCCAAGGATTTTAAAAATTTGCATTGAACTTTTCAAAAACTCACCCAATTTTTATCCCGTGCATTGAGTCGTTTTATGATAGCAGGGTAGGAAATGTTTGGCTAACTTCCTTCTGGAGAAGGCCTGTCTCTGTGATCACTATAAATAAAATAAATAAATACATAAATAATCATTTCATTAAGAAGACAGATGAAGAGCACATGAAGAGCCACACCTAGGCTCAGGAACATAACTACCAAACTATGGTTTGGAAGCATGCTTGAACCAAGAACTATGACGACATCCTCAGATGTCATCCTAAATCACGGTGTATAAAGACCAGCAAGTCTTAGCTTGCAGATTCTCCATCCTCAGGACTGATTCACGAAGGGGATGCTTTTAATACTTCCTCAAATTAAGATGTAACCAGATGTTGCTTTACAAGTAGAAGTGGATGCTTTCAATCTTCTCCAAAATTGCAATAACAAAGAAGAGGACTGTTATACATGTATAGGATTGGGGGAGATGAAACAAAAGTCCGGAGAAGTTACTATGGATATGAAAGATGAATTTGGTCAAGCCATGCTCATAAGGATGGTTCAACAGGAGGATTTCAGAAACTTCCTTTTCTTAGGGCTGAAGCAAGTAGCTTCAAATAATAAAGCAGCCCATCCTGTATCTTTTAACTTGGTCTGCATACGCTCAGATATCCAAACCCAAGCACACAGTATTAATTTTACTTTTATCAAAGCCACTGTCTCTGTCCTCAACAGAGGTTTCAATATTTCGAGTAAACGGCTCAAAGGGATGGGATCCTAGCCAGTCTTGGCAGCCAAAAGTTGACTTTTGTTTTCACAAACACAGGCGATCCAGGGGTTAGTGACCCAACATAAGCCTTACTCCTAAACCCACATGTTCCTTTTCCAGCTCATCATAGTCTGCCATGCATTTCTAACCCTGTGTCTGTTTCATCGAGTAGGAACTAGTCTTACCGATGACATGGGCAAGCCTGAGAATGAAGAATTACTTGAGAATAAATAATTGAGGTCTTGGTGGCAAGTGTGGGGCAAGGAAAAAAAGGAACAGAGGGATTCCTTCTCCACTTCATTTGTTGTCTTGTTTCTTCCAGAGTCAGTGCCCATGGCAGTCATCATAGGTGTGGCCGTTGGAGCTGGTGTAGCTTTCCTAGTCCTGATGGCCACTATTGTGGCTTTCTGCTGTGCTCGCTCCCAAAGAAGTAAGTCCTTTTTCCTTTTGAGTTCATTGACTGTTTGTCATGTGTCTGATTAACGAAACACTTAAAAGGACTTTCAGGCACATTTTTTCCTAAAAGCATTTATTAAGGTTACAGAGACGTCAGTACGGCATGGTGGAAATGCTTAGATCTGGCTTCTTCCGTTACACATACATTCTAATCATTTTTCCACTCCCTTGTTTTGGGGTCATGGTTCACATCTTCCAATTAACTTGGAAGATGTGATTTACTTCCGGTTTCTTTTTCCCGGGCTATCCTTATTCTCCTCCCTTTTTCCCTGTTGCCTGGTTTAACTATAAAAATACCAGACAGTTCTGCATATTGTCAAAGCAAGAATATACAGTATTTGCAGCGTTGACACTGTTACTGTGGAATCACATGCAGGACCCAACAACCGATGAGCAAGACTCACTGCAGTACTTAATTATTTAGTAGTGCGTCCTGGAAGGAGGTGGGGGGGGGTTCCCTTCCAAAAGAATAGTGGGAGACACAGCCCTGCAGACAAAGAGATGCGTTCGTATTTATAAATTTCAGACGAGAGGGAAAAATGATTCATTTATACATATTCAAAAATAATAACATAACGGGCCTGAGGTTACTTCTGTTATCTACAGAGAATGATGGTCTTAGTTAGAAGAATGGGTCAAGCTATTCTCCAAAGCACCTGAAGGCAGGACAAAAAGCAACGGGTGGAAACTAATCAAGGCGAGAAGCAAGCTAGAATTAAGGATAAATTTCCTGACAGTTAGGACAATTGATCAGCCACCACCACCACCCCTAAAAGTCTAATAAACATCTCAGACCTGCCTGAATATCCACCTTTCATTTCTACTTCTCCTGAAGCGTGGAGAATACATCAGAACTGTGCATTAAATACTTACAAATGCCTAGCATTTATCTCATCCTGAAAAAAAAATATGTTTTGTTTTAGGAGATTGCAGGGTTTGGGAGAGTTGTCCTTCTAAATGAAATAAGCATTTAAATCCCATGTCAAGCTCCAGTTGGCTTTCCAGTCCAGCTGGAGAAACAGATGTTAAAACAAAAATAAAAGATTCCCAGGGATAAACAAGAGCTGCCTTATTGGAGAGCAGCGTGGGGAAGTTCAAGAGTGATGGTTGTGTGAATCTAAAGGCAGCAAACCATGGAATGATAGCTCTGCCTGCTCTTGGAAGCCAAGAAAAGAAAGAAGAAAAAAGAAAAAAAGAAAACCCATCCTTTCTCTAACTTTAAGGAAATTAGAAGACAGCTAAGCCAAATGCACTGCAAAATACTTGCTTGTGTTGCTGAGAACAAAGAATAAATAATTAAAAACAGCTCTTTTTAGAGCGTTTACAGTGAAACCAAAGAACCCTGGCTTCTCCCAGACTTATTAATAAATGGCTGGGCTTGCATACATGCCTGATTTTCAGAGCCATCATCGTGTTTTCTTCAGCTTCCCCTCCTCCACCTTTCATAACACTCCCAAACCCCATTAGTGACTCCTTCAGGTATTAGCAAATTAAATCTCTGGCAGTCATTAATCTTGCATTCTGGTTAAGCACTGTTTTTGATGGATGGGTACACGACCAAAACCTGAGAAAGGGCCAATTCAATTTCACTGGAATCATCCAGCAGCGAGGTGCCATTCAGTCTTTGCGCGATAGAAAATGGGCCAATTCATTGTTACAGCATCAGTGGTCAGACACAATCAGCCTAGTTTGCATATTCTCCACTGCCACCCCCCTCCACCCACATCTCTCTCTCTCTCTCTCTCTCTCTTCTTCAATAACAGATGTGATACAAACTGTATCATTTCTCTGATTCATAGGTGGGGGGAAAAACAGAGAACAGGTGGCTCATTACGTTATTTGAAGTAACCAGATGGTGTTGGGTTGCTTTGCAAGTCTTATAGCAGGGGTGTCAAACTCGCAACGTCACGTGACGTGTCGCGACGTATCGCGACTTTCCCCCCCATTGCTGGAGCTGGGGTGGGCGCAGTTTCGGCATGATGCATCCAGCCCACGGGCTGGCAGTTTGACACCCCTGGCTTATAGTCTATCCCTAGTGCATGTGATGAGGTCAGCTCAAATATGAAGCTACAATGCTAAGGTTTAGATTTAGCAAGCCAGGACAGAGAAGAAGTGGTCAGTTGGAAGTTGGCGCCATGTGGAGAAGCTAATGGCATTCTAAGTTCTGGTTCTGATAAACTCCTCGCCTGTCAGCAACAACAACATGAAAGCTGATCATGAAACCAAGGAGTAACAGAGTATCAGATGACAACCCATTGTGAGTACGGAATACTAATGTTTCAAAGCAGTGTTGACCTCTTGGCAAAAAGCAACATAAGGAAGAAGCTCTGCCAAATTTGCACTCATCGCTACTACTGCAAAGGTCCTATACAACCATTGATGGTTGGGTTGGGTTGGGTGTTTTTGCTGGTGGAATATTATTTAACAAGATGTCTAATGATGGCTGACAATTACTGACAGTTGCTAAAGAAACAGGCAGCCTTTCAAAAGGTCTGGCCCATAATTGGTTAGGGGTTTGCTGGTCAACAATTTTGAACTCTGCAATGAAAATCACTAGCATTTCAAATCTGGGATAAAATGTGGTCAACAATTTTCAAGAGGAGACTAACATAAAATGTATTGTATTAAAGAGTTTCCTTGCACATGACAATTTCTCCAAGATGACACATGAAACCTTGGGGCTTCCCCATCTCAGTTAACAAAACCGCAGTTTTAAAATGACCCAGATGGAGTCAAGCTATTCTCCAAAGCACCTAAAGGCAGGACAAGAAGCAGTGGATGCAAATTAATCAAGGAGAGAAGCAACCTAGAACTAAGGAGAAACTTCCTGACAGTTAGAACAATTACCCAGTGGAACAACCTGCCTCCAGAAGTTGTGGATGCTCCAACAATGGAAATTTTTAAAAAGAGACTGGACAACCATTTATCTGAAATGGTATAGGGTTTCTGCCTGAGCAGGGGGTTGGACTAGAAGACCTCCAAGTCCCTTCCAACTGTATTATTATTGTTGTTGTTGTTGTTGTTGTTATGCAGGTATTTCCATGCTCTCATCTCATCCCAGTTCCCAAATCAAGCTTGCTTTTCTCCCTCCTTCGTAGATATACAGTATTATCAATTGCAAATGAAGTCTCAAGAGGTCTTGACAATCCCTTTGGGCTTATAAAAAAATTACTGACACACACAAAACCATCACAGCCATCAGTAAAAAAAAGAGCATCTTGTCAGCAAGAATTAGTATTTAAAATTACTTATATGCATCAACAGTCTGCCCTTTGAAAATCTAATTAACCCAAAAATGTAGAATTTGCAAATGACCAACTGAGATGACCTGGTAGAGTTCTCTGGGGGAAAGGATCTCCAAAACAAATATAAACAAAACAAAACAAACAAGCTTTGGCTGAGAGGTCTCATCGCTTCTGAGACCCTCCCAGGCCTATGAATACATTCATAATTAAGAATAAGGAAAACGGAAGGCATGCATGTAAGTGTAGGAAAATGACACTACGTTGCTTTGATCCTTTGCCAGCTGAAAGGCCACCTCGTTCCACACTGGGATTTGTACTGTAAGCCTAACAGGCACCGCATAAACTCGCAATTGTAGAAGTCTCTGGAGAGCCCAATTATTCATATCATAGCAGTAGGATTCATTCAAGGCAAGAGAAAGCAAAAGAGGCTGCAGAGCTGACCTCGGTCTCAGGAGACTTCTGCTGTTTCGGTGCTGTCACAAATTTATTGCCCGCCAACCAAAGCAGCAAACTGCATACAAGGTATTTAAATTAACATAAGGGTTATGTTATGGATGTCATGTTCCTTGAGCCCGTTCCCTCCGTCTCCAGCTCGGCCGTATTTAGTATAACAGCAAGATTTGGCTCACTTCTATTCTCCACCCAATTAAATCATAGCTTTAGACAAGTCTCCATCACAATTTTCATCAGCCCCATCCCTGTCATTGCTACTGCTACTCCTACTGCCGATCTTGATTTAAAATCAGCATTAAAACACAAACAATAGACGGTAAATTAAAAAGGCATGAAATGACACACTCCTTGGAATAATCGAGGGGAAGAATGGGGGGGGAACCAAAGCAAAGCAAAAGGACGCCAACAGACAGAAAGCCTGGATGAAAAGAGAGGGTCTTCAAGAGGAACTTAAGGGAGTCCTTCTAAGGGTCTCCACCAAATTCAGAGATGGCATTCTAGGGTGCAGGCGACCATATCTAACATTCAGTATGAGTGACAGAGCTGGCTTTCTCATATGATGGAGTCTAATTGTTACCTCAGGGATAAAACACGGGGAGAAAATGGCAGCAGTCCAAAGGTTAGGGAATTACAGGACTCATAGCCTGGCCTGTGTCCCCTAAACTGACCTACTATTTTTGGTGACAGAGAAGAACTCTGTTTCATTACAAGCATTGAAGACCAATTCAGCTTTTTTGTCCAGCATCATCATTTCACATCTTTTTTAATATTCACCTCAGGCAACAAAATGCCAAGGGCTGGTCTTCACCCTCTGAGCACCCCTGAGGGCCTTGCTAATCAACCTCATAGTCCAGTGAAGATAACCAAAGGCTTTCCAAATGTTTTGCGCTTTAACTCCTACCACACCAACCAGCATGGACAACGATAAGGGACTGTAGGAGCCGGTTCAGCCTTGTAGTAAGCCACTATCCTTTTTTCTTCTTCCCTTTGGTGTCTGAACTACAACTGAGCTCTTGCCAGATTTATTTAACTTCTGAACCAAAACATTCTTCTGTCACCTTTTTTTTTTTTTTTTTGCAAACAAGAATTAACATGCCTTCATTGGTATACCTAAAGTATACATGCTCTTAATCAGAAGAGGTGGGGAGCAAATAGAAGGAGTAAACCCAAAGAAATGCCTTGCTGAGATAAGCTTATTCTTTCCCTAATAAACTTTGATTTATTAGAAATGAAGACTTTTACAAGCCATGGTATTTAAAGAACCAGAAACCCACACAACAGATTTTTTTTTCCCAACAACGCAAATCTCCTTGTTATGAGACAATCTCTCCAGCAGATATTGGGGAAGGAAACTCACAATCAAATTGCTTCAGTTTATCCTACTCAATTTTGAAATTCTAGAAAAGGCCTCATGTTCTGCCACTCACCTCCCCTTACCCCCCCCCCCGAAAGTATGCTATCAATATTCCTGGAAATAGAGAAATAGATGAAAGCATCTGCCTGATTTGTTTTCCCTTGCTCACTTTTTTTTTTAAGGAATGAAATTCTTTCTGCCCCATTTATAACGAACGATATGAATTTCAATAAATTCTTATTAAAACACAAAGCAAACTGAATCATCGTTATGTGCAGAAACTGCTCCGGGATATTTTGTTAATCCTAAACATTAATCAGCTTGATGTGAATTCATAAGCTAACGAACCTAGCCTACCCACATTCCGTTCCCTTTTCATATAAGTTGGAAGGCATAAGAATATTTCTATCCACTTACAGCCATGTTTTGTATCTCACACCTCTCTACAACATGGCAAGAGAATTCAATCCATTCAATTAACATTGTCGGCGGCTTCCTTTGTTTTGCTGTGAAAGAAATTCAGGTTGACAAGTTAAGTTTTTCTTGTTTCATAATTCAAGTTTGCTTGTCACTTCAAAATGCTCTGGTTCCAACAGAAGACAAACTGTGCATTGTTTTATTTGATAAAGCCAAGATGAGGAAAACAGAGAATTCTCAACGTAAGCGTGGAGCATTTGGCATCTTGCAGCCATCTGCCACTCATCCTATCTCCCTCTTGAGAACTTGCTCAGATGTTGTCTGTTCCCTTCCCCAAAAGCAGGAGGAAAGACCCCATCCTGCTGGTTCAAGGAGCTTTTTAGAAGACACCTGTCTGATCAGCAGATGCTCTCCAAGCATCAGAGAAGATGCCGTAAAGCATTTACTTTTTGGCAAACGTTAAATGCAAAACGCATTGGGGACAAGGAAACTTTCCATGCAGCATCCTTTGAATTGAATAAGATCATCCAGTTATTCCCGGCAACAAGGATAAGCAGAGATGGTCAAATGGATTCTTTTATCCAAAGAAGAGAATATGTTTAACTTAGTTTCTATTCAGAAAATTTGTGCTTGCAATGAAAAAAAAAATGAAATTTTGATTTTGTTTTTGCTAATTAGATAGGTTTGTTGCTATAGAAATGGCTAGTACATACTGTTGTGTAAAAGTAAAAAGTTGAGATTATAATGTTATCTTCTATTGTGCTAAAGAGAGTTGGAAAATGGTGCCTTTTTCTCCCCTCCTTCCGCCGTGCCCTCAAGACATGGCTTTTCCATCAAGCGGGATTGGCCTAGGGGGGGGGGGGTTTATAGGGATTTTAATAGGGATTTTATAATTTTTCTAATAACAGGTTTATCTAATATATATTTTAATTTGGTTTTTAGATATTTATTGTATAGCTCTGTTTTTACTTACCTGTAAGCCGCCCTGAGNTCTTTATACCATGTGGTTTTTTTTTTCCTTCCCCCTCCTCCTAGTTTTCTATTACTTTTTTTTGAATTTCTCTTTGTATTTTATATTTTGATAAACTAATAAAATGTGAAAAGGAAAGATCATCCAGGTAGCCAGAGAAGCTACCTGACTGAATAAGTGACTTAACCCATGTAGTCCTCCAGTTATGAGCGTAATGGAGTACGCTCATAATGATCCTAACTCATGATAGTCCTAAACCATGACCGACTCAATTTTACCATCTTTTTTGTGATGGTTATGGCAGTCGTTCAGCAAGGGCCACAGTCATTAAGCAAACCAATGATTCACTATGGGCACCGGCTTGTGAAAACTGTAAGTAAATGCTGGTTTTCAGCAAAACAATCATAAAACACGGTCATGTGAATGGGGGAAGCTGAAAACAGCCATTAAGTGTGGCCTGGTTGCCAACTGCCTGAAGTCCAGTCATGTGATCATGAAGGGGTGTGGCCATCAGAGATGGGAGGTGGTCATCAGAACTTCAAATCTAGGTCATAAGTACCCCGCACAGTTATGTATGTCGAGGACTATCTATACTGTCAATTTTTCAAAGAATCAATAGGCCACTTCTTGGTCAGTTCTAGCATACTGTAAATGATTAAAATTTGAGCATTCTTGTGCTGCTTTCTTATATGTGCCAGATCTCACTTCTACATTTGCAGAATAGTTTTTACGTACTGTTTCTCCAGGACCGTAAATAACAGAAACAATGAAAATGCTAAGAATATACAGTCAAGAGTAATTTATTAATTGATAAAATTAAACACTGGGTTAGCAAATTACAAGTCGCTTCAAAAATGTCATCAGTAGGTTCATCATTGGGGAAGACTTGAGAAACTCCTTTGTTAATGAAATTAACAAACTTTTCCAAAAACTTGGAAGAAACCAAGAGGGACCAGACACATTTCAATTAAATGAGAAAAGCTTGTCACTTTCTGGAATAGCTGTTTTAGTGCTAATGAAAATTTAGATCATCCGTTTTCTGCATGAGGTACCTTGCCAATTATAGGGGGAAAACCTTTATTTGTAGTTTACCTGATTTTAAAATGATACTCAGTTGGATGGTCTTCCTTCCTTCCTTCCTTCCTTCCTTCCTTCCTTCCTTCCTTCCTTTTTCTTTCTTTCTTTTTTTCTTTCATTCTTTCTTTCTTTCTTTCTTTCTTTTTTTCTTTTCTGTAATCATTTAGATTATTTAGAATGTCTCCAAGAAGTCAAAATGCAATAAGAACTCCAGAATGTATATAAAATACCATAGGGTTTTGATTAAATCACTTGTGGTCACATCTTCACTACTTTGACCTTCAGTTTGTAGATATTTCTGGTTCTTTATTAACTTAATCACAGTACTCAGCAGCCAATGGGTGTATTAAAGGCTTCTTTTTGTACAATCCTGTTCTTCAAAAGCTATAGCCTTCTTGGTTTCCCAAACTTCAGTTCAACCCCAAAGGAAGACCTTGCAAAGGCATTCCTTCCAGGGCTTTATCAGTTAAGGAAGCAGAGTCCTTTGGGAAATTGCAGAGGGATGGATAAAAAAAACCCCAAGATAATTACAATACAGTTACCTTGCAACAATAAGCTCAGAAGCATGACCAAAGCTATAATCCCAATTTCCCCCCCCCCAAAAAAAAATGCTGAAAGAAATTCTGAATCATCTTGAAGACACCATAGTAGAATAGCAGCTTTTGCAGGGTTTTGAAGAAGAGAAAAATGAAGGATATAAAAGAAAAGATAGCTGGTTTAGTGCAGATTTGTCTCCCACAAGGCACAATGAAGCATCATTTTGAATCACTTCCAATCACAGACTGATACATGACTGTAAAATGCTTTTTTAGTTCCCCATGATCTGAAGAGTTGATCTAGTGTTCAGGAGCTCTTAGAGCGCCTTCAGTCTTGAAGCTTTTGATCTACTTGCGGACCACTTCCATTTTGCTGGGTAGAAATCAGGAATTGTCGTGTAATAAATGTTATATTGTATTACCTAAGCCAGAAGTATCCAACCTTGGCAACTTTAAGAAAGTCCAGGGTGATGGAGTGGCTATCAACAGAATTCTTGTTTTAATAAGATGCAAAATTCATCACAAGCAATATATGTATATAGTAATCAGAGAGATTTTCCGGGGGAAGAAACTTTTGCTGGTCTTAATACAGGGCTTTTCAACCAGTGGTACGGGTACCACCTGTGGTACATTGGCACCTGGCAGGTGATACGCGACCATCCTAGAAAAGTGGTAGCGGGGGAGGGGAATGAGCTGAACCGGTGGCAGCACCGCACAAACCTGAGTTAGAGATGGCTGGAGCTGCAGGGCTGTCAGGGCTCAGCAGAAGCGCCAGGATCAGCGCTTCTTCGGGGCTGTCAGGGCTCCGTGGAAGCACCAGGATCAGCGCCAGGCTCCAGCTGGAGCTCAGCACTGATCCTGGCGCTTCTGCTGAGCCCTGAAGAAGCACCAATCAGCTGGAAAGCAACACTGATCCTGGTGCTTCTGCTGAGCCCAGAAGAAGCGCCGATCAGCTGGAATGTTGCAGCATCTCCAGGGTCTTGTGTTTTACATTCAGATGCTTGGCAACTGATTCATATTTATGACGGTCACAGTGTCCCAGGGTCATGTGAAGTGACCAAAACCTGCTGCAACACTCAGCAGACGGGGGGAATAAAAACCAAACACCCCCCACCCCACCCCCACTGCCAATCCTCAACAGAAATGCTCACAACAGTGAAAACCTCGGACAGGAGGAAGAGCGCCGCCGGGTGGGCAGGCAGGTATCTTGCTCGGCTGTGGCTTGGGGGGCACTTTTTCAGTGCCATTGTAACTTCAAACAGTCACTAAGCGAACTGTTGTAAGTCAAGGACTACCTGTACTTCATCACTTTTTTCCTTTTTTTTATCATCAAGTTTTTGACACCTTTCTAGGTGCCTAGTGGTACTCGGATATTGCCATATCCTAAAAGTGGTACAATGGGTGAAAAGGTTGAAAAGCCCTGGCTTAATACACATCTATTGTCGTTCCTGGATGACTTTACCAGCTAAAAGTTGTTTAAGGACTATAATTCTCTAGGAAAGACTCCATGAGTCCATAATTGACTTTTCCTTGAGATTAAATGTTGAGGCTTTGGTGCTGAGGCCTGGACAGAATGGAGGAAGAACCAATAAAATAAAACAAGGGGAAAAGAGTAGAGCAAAGAGAGAAAAGAAAAAGGGTTTTTTTTTTCACTGTGAAAAGTGAAAGTCCATCATGATATGTTTGTAAGCCCATTACTAAAAGATGCCTGAGGGTGATAGGCAAAGGATGGCCTTTGGGGGAAAAAAAGCATTATCAAGGTAGAATAAAACTACTAAATTACATATTGATTTGCCTGATAGCACTAGGTTATCAATTAAGAAGCTATTGCCCCAAGGACAGCAGATGTTAATTCATGTATTAGTAACCTTGATTTTGCTTCTTTTCAACCAGCACAGCCCCTGTACTAAGTTTGTTTATCATTGTTAGACAAGCATTCCTTTTGCTATCTTTCAATAAGAGCAAAACAATTAGCTCGTCTGGGTGAAATGAAAAATGAATGGAGGGGGGGGGGGGAATTAAGAATTTAGATCAGTGAGATATAACTTTTCTCATTAGTTTATCTCTCAGTATTTCAGTGGGAACTAAGAGATAGGACAGGATACACTTTTTCTGTTCCTCACGCTGACTGAGTTCACATCAAGATTTGCTTAATGATGGTTGTTCAATAAACATAGTTGGCTGACTTCATACTATACCCCAAAGCCCTAAATCGGGAATTTGCAAGCTTTGAGAGGCCAAGAATCCAGTTCAGCCTTCTGACCTTCTACATCAGGGGTCTTCAAACTTGGCCCTTTTATGACTTGTGGACGTCAACTCCCAGAATTCCTCAGTCAGGCACGCTGGCTGAGGAATTCTGGGAGTTGAAGTCCACAAGTCTTAAAGTTGCCAAGTTTGAAGACCCCTGTTCTACATGGCCAGAGGAAGTCATTTGGTGATGCACTAACCGCCAAAGGAGAATGGGGATTATGGTGGTTGTTTACTTGTTTTTGTGGGGAGGGAGATAAAAGCTTAGGAATGTGGGCAGGAGACCTGGCAATGTGCTGAAATCTGAGTCTAAAATTCTGCCTCTCAAATTGTGCCACTGAATTTGTATGAAGCAGTTTGGGAGAACTCACAACTCTGAGCGAGCAAACCACATGCCAGGTTAATCTAAGATGGGAATATAGTCATTCAGCACAGACAATCAGCAGAGTTTGTTTGGCTAAATTTGCAATTGATCAGTAGACCATTGTATCCTAAACTTCTGACTGTATGGAATTGCACTCACAAAGTAGCTTGATCCAGCTTTTCTGTGAGGGTCCCTCAATAATTCCAAGTATAGGATCTATTTTAATTGGGAGGTGGGTTTTTTTTCCACCTCCAAAACACCTCAATCCAACTAATACAGCATTGGTCAGGCTTACTGGATTTTTTCCAGATCTACCTGTAGATTACAGAAACCTGGGATTGTAAAATTGTTTGGTAATTAAGCATGCAAGGTGTTTGAGCAATGATGGCAGAAAAACTCCCAGTGATCTGGTTCACGCACTTTTTTTTAAATTTTATTTTACTGCTCTGCCATCTCTCTGATTCTCGGTACCTACAAACCTCATCATGTTTGGATGTAGACTGAGGAGCACACAGATGAACTCTTGAGTTACTGTCTCTCGTAAAATACTCTGCCATTCAGAAACCAGCCTGAGACATGATTTGTAGCCTGTCTCTTGAAAGCATGCATTATTTACAGGGACTTCAAATCTGCTCCTATCCCGCAAGCTTCCAAATTTAGTTATAAAGTGCCTTCTTTTCTCCCAACCTCTCTAGTGGTTAAAAACCTTCCCACCAAGCACTATTACATTATGCAGGCTGCGAAGCAAAGATGCTGATGAGTATTTAGATTTTTTTCTACCTCTGCCTCCCTCCCTCCCTCCTTTTGTAATCAAACAGGAAATTGGGGATGCCAAAATAAATGACTAAATTAAACCCATTTCCACAAGTATTTAATGGGTTGGCAGTTTGCACAATCCAAGGGAGTTCTGTGAAATGTTTACACAAGCAGATTAAAGCGCCTTGAAAGCCAACCCAGGATATTGTAGCTGGGGAGTTGCAAAAGCAAGCTATTTTCTCCTCTCCCCAGAAATCATGTAGTGTAGCTTTGAGAGACAGGGTGACTTGTGAACCTCAGCGTAAATTCTTGTGGCTTCCTGGTGCTGAGGACAAACAAGAGGCTGTCCCTTCCCCCAAAAGACAGCCATCCTTTCCCTCATTTAGCTTTGTCTCAATTTGCCTCAGCTTCACAACTCAACTCTGAGCAGTTCACCCCAAAAAGAAACTCAGAGGATCTTTGCAGACCTTACCAGTCTGAGTCTGAGGAAGTGAGCTGTAGTTTTCAAACCTTTTTCATAACATCTGTTAGTCGGAAGGTGGTTAGGTGTGGGGGAAGTCAGCTCCCCAGAGAAGGAAATATTAAAAGGGCAGAAAAATGTATTTCCTCAAAAGGATTTTAAAAGCAGAAACCAACCCTGCCCCCCCAAGTCTCTCTGTCCCAAGCAGAAGCCAGCTCTGTACAAATGCAGATGTAAACCATCAGAAAGGCCTCAGCTAGGAGATCAAGAAGACAAAGACACCTAAAATCTGCATACCCCACCCAAACTCTAAGAGTCGTTAGCCCCAGCACCAGGGAAGCAGGATATAACCCTTGGGACATAATAGGATTAACCCACCACAATCAAGAATACCAGAAAGGCACACCCAGACTCAGGTCAGAATACGTGACACAGAAAATACAAAGCCTAAAACAGGAACAGGAAACTACTCCAAACAAAAGGCTTCAGAGGGTATAAAAACCCACTCCCCACATGTGCTCAGCCCTTTTTCTCTCCCTTTTTCTGCCAGAGCCATCTTTCTGTCTGGCTCTTCAATAAACGGCAACCTTCTTTCTAAAGCAGTCGCCATGTTGATTATCCCCGGCTTGGATGAACCAGGATGAAGACTTTTCCTTCAACAGGTGGTTCCAGATTCCTTCAGATTTCTGGCTGCCAAAGACTTAACACAGGTCTCCTCCTGCAATGCCCAAAGGAGAAGAGATCCTGCTCAGAATAAAAGATTTTTCTTCCCAATCTAGATGAAAATTCTCCTGCACAATTCTCTCCCTTCATATTCAGTTCGGCAGACGTGTAGAAGAATTTCCCAAAGGACTGGGGTTTGAGACATAGCTTGGATTTCTCTCTCACCTTGTTCCTTAATTAGTAACTAAAAGATCATATTTTTTTAAAATAACTTCTTGGATGAAATACTCAAGGCCCCTGGGATTTTTAACCTGATAGACTCATTAAAAAAGAAGAAGCAATCTGCAATATTTTACTTCTTTTGCTGTTTCGTGGTCCTGTTCAGTCCAAGGTACAGGCAGTCCTTGTTGTGTGTATTTAGTGACCGTTCGAAGTTACTATGGCCCTGAAAAAAGTGATTTATGACTGTTTTTCACCTGACCGTTGCAGCATTCCCCCCATGGTCACATGATCAAAATTCAAACAGTTGGGCAACTGAGTCATATTTATGTCGCTTGCAGTGTCCTGGGGTCAGGTGAATCCCTTTTGCAACCAAGCAAAGTTAATGAAAAAGTCAGATTCCCATTAACAACTGCAGAGGCAAGACAGGTCGTAAAATGGGGCAAAACTCACTTAACAAATGTCTCACTTAGCAACAGAAACTGGGCTGTAAGTTGAGAAGTGCCTCTATTAACTCCAAACGGTTCTATCAACAGATAACGCCTTATGTCAACAAGATGCATAAGAGAAAAATGCCGTCTTGCATTTTTGTCTACAAATATATGAGTAATGCTGCTGCAATGGACCTTTTGAAAAGAAGGAAGGGAGAAGGAAGCAAAACCTCAAGAAACCCATCAGCAAAGTGGCTACAGCAAGGCCACTGGCCACAACAGCCGAGTTCAATTTTAAGACTGAGTTCCCGCTTACTGTGTACGAGAACTGAAAGGCACAAGAGCACTTAAGTACAAGGGGGGGGGAGAAATCCTCAAGACTAACATCCATTCAAAGATCCTATCCCAATTAGTTTCTCCAAGTAGTGGTTCAACCAATATCTGAGTGGACACTATGGAAATTAGAACATACAAACTTTCAAATGGCCTCAGAGCAATGCTGCAAATGTCTTTTGCTGGACTATTTAATTGAATTCAATGTGAAGGATCCCCTGGTTCAGTGTTTGATGTAACCTCATAAAATCTGTTTTCTGACATCTCCTGGACAGAAAACCCAATGTTTTAGTTTTATTCTTATCTGTTGGAGCCAGAGGGAAGAGTCAAGCAAGGAACTAGTCTAAAGTGCTTATGTAGGCACAAGAAGGTGAAATCTGGCCCCTCTTGAATGCCGTTGAACCTTATCTAGTCTTTCCCAGGTGCAAACTGTCACTTTGAGAAGATTTCTGTGTTTGGGCATGAGCAATAAATCAGCTAATTGAATTCTTTATGTGTAAATCTGGTTATTCACACCTGACAATATTTAATTTAATCTTGCTTACATTAGAAGGCACATATAGACTATCCTTTCATATGGGTTTTGTATCATTCTAATTGTCATGAGTTCTTCCAAAACGTCATGGGATTAACAATTGTGGGAGAAAGAGTTGTGCTTTATTCAAAAAATGGTTTGATTTTTACCTGCTTCAAGAGATCAAATAAATGCATTTTAATGTTCGGTAGACCTTTGCTGTGTGCCAAATTTGGTTTTACCGGGGAGATTTACCAGGGGACTTTTGTTCCGGTGTGTTTTGTTTGTTTGTTTATTTATTTATTTATTGCAAACTAATTTCAGGACTATTTATTGGAAAGGCAGGGCATAAATCTAATAAATAAATAATCTGCCTTTTAATACGTTTATTCGAGGGCCAATTATGACTAGCACGCCTCCTCTTCCATGTTTCTTCAAAGCTTGTGGCTGTTTAGATTTACCTTCCTCTCCGTCTTTAATCTTAGGCAGGCATAGGAAAAAAAAGTGTTTCCTTTCCTTTCAAGCCTGCTGCTTGTTATCTTGGGTTTAATTTTTCAAAATAAGCCTCTTCAAAGATTTCTGGGTGACTCTTGGGGTACTGGGGTGGGGAGGTGAGAAAGAAACGAGTCTCTAAATCTCACTGCCCTTCTCCGGACTCTGCTGTGTGTAAAAAACAGTCCCTTCCCTTCCTCTTTTAAGGCTGATTTTCACGGTGCTTTCTTGGAAAATATCCAAAATACCTACTTGTGTGTTCATGAGGTTCATTACTTAGATGATGTGATAGTTCATTTACCAGAGAGGATTTTCAATCCATGGATTTACAGTATTTTAACTCTGCTGACCAGGAAACAAGGAATATGTTAGAACAAATATAGCACGGAAAGGCTCTTCTATGTCAGTGGTGACCTTCCGTTTGTCTGGACATTTGGCTCAAGATCCTAGGTCAGGGGTAGGCAACCTTGGCTCTTTTATGACTCGTGGACTTCAACTCCCAGAATTCCTGAGCCAGCCATGCTGAGGGGAAAGGGAGAGGTTTCCAAGCTGAGCCATGCTGGCTCAGGAATTCTGGGAGTTGAAGTCCACGAGTCATAAAAAAGCCAAGGTTGCCTACCCCTGTCCTAGGTCATTGTAAACAGAGTTAAATTCTAAGTTTCAGAAGACTTAAGTTTCAAACCCTCTCAATACTATCCAATGAAAGTTGAATAACAATAACAATAACAACAACAACAATAATAGAACGACTATGGCAAAGACAAGCAAGGGTAGTACCAATAGTAATAGGCACCTTGGGTGCAATCCCAAAACAACTGGAGCACCACTTGAACACCATCTGTAATACCATCAAACATCCACATCTGCCTATCCCAGCTCCTTGGTAAGGACTCGATAGGTCAATAAAAATGCTAAATCCAGTCTGAACATTTGGCTGACTGTGAGATGATCAATAATAATTATATTATAATTTATTATTACATAATTATATATTATAATAAATGGCAGCAACCCTGCTTCCCGAATACATCAAATGGGTATCCTAGAAGATTCATTCAGGCTCTTTCTGAGGTTCCAGGAAGATAAGGATAATTACAATGGTACACAGTGGTACCAGATACCTTGGTATTCATCCTTAATTGCTTCCAGGAGGTGCAATGAGTACCAAAAATGATGAGTATCAAATGAATTTTTCCCATAAGGAATAATGTAGTGGGTCGCAAGGCAGCCAATACTGACAAATTCTAGCTTGTGTGTTGAGTGCCAAACAAACAATGAGTACCAGGACAAAATTTTCAAGTCAAAATGCATTATCAAATTTGTTGAGTTTCAAAGCAGTTGAGTACCAAGGACTGTACCACTGTATAAAGCAGTGTTTCTCAACCTTGACAATTTTAAGGCATGTGACTTCAACTTCCAGAATTCCACAGCCAGCATTGCTGGCTGTGGAATTCTGGGAGTTGAAGTCCACATGCCTTAAAATTGTCAAGGTTGAGAAACACTGGTATAAAGCATTCCTGGAAAAAAACAAAACAATTGTTGGACAGACCTCTGGAGCAATGAGCATTCCTATTATTTTTCATAACAGTCACTTCTTTATTCTTTTGCTTAGATCTGAAAGGAGTAGTTTCAGCCAAGAATGATATCCGAGTTGAGATTGTTCACAAGGAGTCTGCCTCCAGCAGAGAAAGTGAAGAACACCCAGCAATCAAGCAGTTAATGGTAAGGATTCATTCTGGCTTCCCTTAATCCATTCAGCTGTCCCTCCCTCATAACAATAATGAGTGCAGACATATGTTTTTTAGTGTACGAAAGCCTATGACAGGGAGGTATGCCGTTTCAAAATTTAACACATTGCTCAGAGCTGTTAAAATCACAGAGTGCAGCTTTATTAATGCAGACAAGAGAAACAGGAGAGATTGACTACTGCTGTTCAGCAAATAGCCTGCGGGCTTTGATGAAAAGTAAGGTTTCCTAGTCCTTGATGGAGAAGTTGACATCACCACCAGTGGACCCAAAGGATGTTAAGCAATGCGTTACCGTCACTCCGTCATCTATTTAAGCACAAACAACTAAGATGCATGTTCGGTTGCAAGATGGATGCGTATGAAGACATACACCAAGTCTTTCAACTGGGGAAGCTTGTTGGTTACCTCATTAGTGTCAAACCAAGCATAGTTGGGTGACCTGAAATTACACGCCATTCCAACTATCTCTCACAGATGATTCAGGATGATTGGATGCCTGGGGCTACATCTAAATGTTATCTCCCATAGCAGTAAAAATAAAATATTAAACAAAATATGCTGCTCATCGAAATGGACAGTTCACCTTGAGTTAGAGTTCAACAATTTTGCTACCTCTTTGCAGTGCGAAACATCACCTGCTGAGGTCATGTGAGGACACCGATGGCCTCCCCAAACCTCACAAAAGTGTTTTTTGTTGTTGTTCAGTCACTAAGTCATGTCCAACTCTTTGCAACCCCATGGGCCATAACATGCCAGGTCCCTCCCATCCTCCACTATCTCCCAGAGTTTGCCCAAATTCATGTTCATTGCATCGAGAACACTGTCACTAACCATCTCATTCTCTGCTGTCCCCTTTCTCCTTTTGTCTTCCATCTATCCCAACATCAGGGTCTTTTTCCAGTGCTCTTCTCATTTGGTGGCCAAAGTATTTGAGTTTCCATTTCCAAAAAGTGTTACAGTACCAAACTGTAATTTTTAGAGCATCCAGAGAAGGAAAATACTTAATGCACAACTGGAGAGTATGAATATTACTCTGCTTTAATTAAAATCACATTTTCCTTATGACCCTTTCTCCTTAAAATGTAGCTCCCAGCTTGCTTTTCCATAGCTAATTTCAACCCTTTGGACCCAAAGACACTGTGCTATTATAAAGATTGGTAAACGTAGACTGGGTCATAGGGAGAGTTGACTCATTCAAGGAGTTTGCTACTCAGTCCCCATACTGCTGAGTACATCAAATAGCTAATCCGCCATGAGGGGAATGAGGAACTCTCCATTGTTCAGCATTCTCTCTCCATTGGACAACCAAATTCTGAATTGTCCTTTGTTTTGTTTTTGAAACTCTCAGTAAGAACAAGAATCACACAGTTGGATTTTGTGCAGGCTTCTCAAAGTTAAAAAACCAAATGGACACCGATACCAAGTTTACTTGGCCATGAATTTAAATAGTCAAGTTAAATTTTCATAAAATAGCTTATTTTATTACTGTAGTCTTCTATATACTCCTTTATTAATTCTTGTGCAATACATTCCCAATTTACTACCTTTCAATCTGAGCTGAACTACACATTTAAATTGAAATAGTTTTTTTTTTAATTTATAACTCTCCCATAATGCGAGGAGGGAGCATGTGTTTTGCATGTAGAAGGTTCTCAGTCCAGTCTTCATCTCCTTCACCTATTGTAACTACTACCAGAAGGGACAACTCAAAGAAAAATGAAGCCACGGTCTGATCTGATAATAAACTGGTTTCCATTCTCCCATTTATCAAGGCTGATGAAGCTATGGGTCTTCCTTTTCCTCCTTCCTCTTCCAAAATATCCAGTTATCGCAAAGATTGTCTGTTCATTTGTTAAATTTCTACACTGTCCATCTTACCTAAGTGAGTCTGGGTGGTTTACAACAATATACACATTGTTACATCTTAAATCAGTTTTTCTCCAGTTGCATTAAGACAGCGGCATCTAAAAAATCAGACACAAAGATCCAACAGCTTCCCCAAAGCCCTTTGAGTTCCATTTGATGCTAGCCAGGAACATTCCTTTTGCTTGGGAATAAAATGAGTATATCAAGCTATAGAGCAGTGGTTCTCAACCTGTGGGTCGGGACCCCATTTGGGGTCGATCGACCATTTCACAGGGGTCGCCAAGCAAGGCTGTCCGCCATTTTTTTTGTCCGCCATTTTTTTCCCCTTTTCCGGCAGGTGCCTTACCTCCCTTGGGCTGGCCCAGCTGGTGGTCGGCCTGCTACGCCTCGGCCGGCGCAGGGGGCGGAACCACCCATGCACGGCGCTCCCGGGCAGGGAAAGTCCTCAACTTATGACCGGTTGGGTAGTCCTCGACTTACGACTGGTTTAGTCCTCGACTTACGACCGGTTTAGTCCTCGACTTACGACCTTTTTAGTCCTTGACTTATGACCGGTTGGGGTCGCGGCATTAAAAAGGTTGAGAACCACTGCTATAGAGAGTGTCAGTGGGAAAAAGCCATGGGCAGTACCTTCAAATCGAATCAGAATAGCTTGGAGGTCTTCTAGTCCAACCCCCTGCTCAAGCAGGAGACCCTACACTATTTCAGATAAGTGGCTGTCCAGTCTCTTCTTAAAAACCTCCACTCCAGCTTCTGAAGGCAAGCTGTTCCAGTGCTTAATTGTTCTCACTGTCAGGAAGTTTCTCCTTAATCCCAGGTTGCTTCTCTCTTGATTAGTTTCCATCCATTGTTTCCTGGCTTGCCTTCTGGTGCTTTGGAAAATAAGCTGACCCGACAATACTTTGTCTAACATCCCAGAGGGGTCCCAGTCTGTACTTTCTAGCGTGCTTAGCAAAATAAGTAGTTCATTCCCGCTTAGTGCCATCTCTTTCTCTCTCTCTCTCTCTCTTTCTGTTTGCAATCCTTGCTCCCGGCAGGAGAAACTAATGGAGACTTCCCTTCTCATGATTAAAAAGCCTCTGTATCTTTCCTCCTCATTGCTTGCAACACTAGGCATATGATCCTACCTCCTAGCAATAACAGGTCCAGCCTGGGCACATTCAAATTACATCCTAATAAGAATTATTAGGCAGAAATTTGTCAACGAGCTGACAGATTTGGATCTGACTTCATTAACATATGAGCTGCGATGAATCATTGGCAGGACTGCAAACAGCCCTGAGAGCATGATGGAAGTCAACCAGCCTGCTGTGCAAAGAGCAAAGGAATCTGGAGATGTGGCAGAAACCAACTGCTGCCCTATCTCCTCGGTCTAACTCCATGTTGAGTCTTCCTTCTTGGACTTCTGCCAAATTTCCACATCAGCCACCTGTCAAAAGTTGGCAACTTAAGATGTTTAAAAATGAGCTTCTCCATCACGCCAGCAATCATTGCTATGTTCAGCTGGCAAGTTGCTCTGTGTGTGTGTGTGTGGTGGGGTGTGCGAGTGTGGAAGGAATACAGGCTTTGCAGAACAAATCTCTGAGCAAATGGAAGGAGGGAAGACCTTCTGTGCTGCTCTCCCATGCATTCCCCCCCCCCCCCGCCCGAGCTTTACAAATGAATGTTGCCTACTATACAGCAGGAGGCATTGTGTAGTAAAATAATGAATATTTGAAATATCCATGGCCGAGAATGCTCACACTTGGATGTAGAAGTCATGCAGAATTTTTTTTCCTTCCTTATTCATGGTTAGTACTAAGACTTCCTTGGTCCAGGTTTTGAAAGAGGAGATGGAGGAGGCAATGATTTCTTGTACCAGGTCCCACTAATCCAAATGCTTCCTACTGGAGCTAACACATAGCACTCTTTCATTCCTTTATCCTTTTTTCTGTTGGAATCACGTCCAACCCAGCACACACGTTCAAGCAAAGCTCAATAGATAGCATCATCCATGAACAACTAAAGGAGACTCAAAAGACTTATCATGCAATAGGTTGAAGCTAATCCCCCAGGATATGCTGTATTCTCACATCCCACTTTCCTACAAAAATGGGAGTCTCAAAAGTCTTAGAATCAACCTTCGTCCTCTGATGTTGAGATTCTCAGATAAAGACTGGGTGAATTACCACCAAGCTATTCTGTGGGTGCAGGCCCAAAGTCATTGTGCATGTTTGAAGAATAGGTCCTATCAGGAGAAGGTGGTTTCTTAGGAGTAAAGCTTATTTGCAATCATCCTTATTCTGAATTTCTCCATAATTAACAGTTGGAGTATGAACAAAGTGCCAGCGTCTCTCTGACTTTCTAAGTTTTCAGTTTTAATAGACCAATGCAGAAGCAACATCTTGATATAAATACCTCCTAATCAGGCTAATGTTTTTTGTTTCTTTTTTGTTTTGTTTTTTTTAATGATGTTACTGTGTATACTTTGACTCTTGGGTTAGATTTGGACTTTGTTTTCAAATCTGATCCTTGTCTGCTTATAGTTTCTTCTGCTTTATGCATATACTGTACACTAACTGCTGACTCTGCTGTGGGGCTAGTGTTCTTGTTCAGAAACAATTTGGGGTAGAATTCTTGAGGTTGAAGTCCAGACATCTTAAAGTTGCCAAAGTTGAGAACCACTGCCCTAGACAAAGCCAACATAGAAAAGAGGAATCCATAGACAGCTGAGTCAAGAATTATTATACTACCAACTGAGAAGTACAATCAGGAGTCTGATGCAAAACTAAACCTGATGTTGAAAACCTGTGTGTGCCACTTGAGGTAGAAAAGGCCAAGAAACAGATTTGCAGAAATTCCAGCTTGAAAACCTATATCAAACTTTCTCTCTATTCCTTCTTGTACCGGACAAAACCAAGGCATTCTGATTTTTCTAAGTAATCTTTTTTTTCTGAAACTCCTCCCTTTTCTGTTTAATAATGCATCCCTACTTCCAAGACAGGTGTTCATTTTTTCCCCATAGAATTTCCATAGGCGTCTTTCTGGAATTGATTCTTCCTGCAGAGTCATGCAATTTCTCCTCCACTGTGTTTTACCAGTGATACATGGGGCTGTGGAAAAGATTTTAGGTTAGGGAAGTGACTATTTTGCCTTTTTCTCTTTTAAATCTCTCACTTTGTATTAAGAAGTTCAGTCTGTGCAGCTGGAGCTCTCCAAGGTACTGAAAATCAGTTTGTTTCAGAATCAGATAAACCAGGGGGTCTTCAAACTTGGCCCTTTTATGACTTGTGAATTTCAACTCCCAGAATTCCTCAGCCAGGGTGCCTGGCTGAGGAATTCTGGGAGTTGAAGTCCACAAGTCATAAAAGGGCCAAGTTTGAAGTCGCCTGAGATAAACTCTTACCAATAGGGATAGTCCACAATTGAGCTCAAAATTTCCGTTGCTAAATGAGACAGTTGTTCAGTGAGTTTTGCCCCATTTTATGACCTTTCTTGCCACAGTTGTTAAGTGAATCACTGCAGATGTTGTTAGTAACACAGTTGTTAAATGAATCTGGCTTCCCCATTGACCTTGCTTGTCAGATGGTAGCTAAAGGTGACCCGGGACACTGCAACTATCATAAATATGAATCAGTTGCCAAGTGTCCAAATTTTGATCGCATGACTGTGGGGATGCTGCATCAGTTGTAAGTCATAAGTCACTTTTTTTTCAGTGTTGTTGTAACTTCAAACAGTCACTAAATGAATTTTTGTAAGTCAGGGACTAACTGTAATAGATCAGACGATCATTAAAATCTCTCTGTCTCTCTTGCTCACTAATGTAAACAATTTAAGGAGAGAAGCAACCTAGAACTAAGGAGAAACTTCCTGACAGTTAGAACAATTAACCAGTGGAACAACCTGCCTCCAGAAGTGGTGAATGCTCCAACACTGGAAGTTTTTAAGAAGAGACTGGACAGCCATTTGTCTGAAATGGTATAGGGTTTCCTGCCTGAGCAGGGGGTTGGACTCGATGACCTCCAAAGTCCCTTCCAACTTTATTATTATTATTATTATTATTATTATTATTATTATTATTATTATTATTATTATTATTATTATTATTATTATTATTATTATTATTATTATTATTATTATTTTGGCATTTGATATCATTCCCAGGTTTTTACCATTCTACCTCTCTTCTTTTACCCCCTTGCATCTACTCAAGAGACACTCTCTAATCATTCTACCTTGAGGCCCAGCATAGTCAAACTTAACTTGAATGAGGTTCCAAGTTTGAACACCTAAAACCTTTGGTAACTTTCAAGTCTCATTCTTGACAATATCTGCCGCTATTTACTGTAAAGATGAATGCACTATTTTTTCTCTCTACCTTTTTGTTCTATACTAGTTCCTATCATGAAATCCCATTCTTCTGATAAAGTGTTTCTAACACTCATCTATTATTATAACAAACCTTTTTTTTAACTTCCTTGATCTCAGAGTCAACTCTTTTTGTTTACATAAGCAGTGTCTCATTACCTTTCAAAGCATTTGAATTTTCACTATGGTTTTTTTTTTTAAATGAAGCTTTGCAACGCAACTCAGAATAATTTATCCCAGCAGTAAGCCCTATTGCATTCAAGGAGTTAATCCTTGTGGTGCTTATCCACTTAAAGGGTGAAAAAACTTTTGATGTCTGGGAACACTGCATCTTTTCAACTTGAGTCATTTTTGGCTTCTACTCAATGAGATGTTTCCTAGGGAATATGTTGTTGTTAGGATAAGCATGCAAACAATTCCTGTTCCAAAGAAACCTCATTCATTTTGACAGGTAGTGTGGCTCTTTCTTCCTGAACTTCAAATACAAAAGATGGTCAAAAAAGTCTCCCCACAAGAAGTATTACCTTCTTTATGCTATGATAGGATGCTTCTCAAACATACAATTCCCATGTACCAGTTTTGTAATGCTAACAGACATAGAGAGAAACAGAAGACAGACAGACAGACAGGTGAGAGGTAGAAATAGAAACAGAGATATAGATAAATAGACCCAACTCTTGACATTCCCATATGAAATCTTGGTGTGTTTTTTCTAAACTTCCATGCATTCAGTTTTTAAGGACTTTATATAACTTCTGCCATCAATGTTCAGAACCCTTTGCAAGTTGAAAAATGCCGCTGCATCATTTAATATTTGTGTGTTCAGCAGAACATGTCTAGAACTGCGCAACTAAATTTGGGATTTGTATAATGAGCTTCTGCTTTCCTGGCCTTTTAGAATTCAGATGAACAGGAGCAGAGTTTCCATACTTGAGGGAATCCCAAAAGTGCAGTGTGCAGTGCAACTCTAGCTCAATTCCCTGCTCAGGAGAGAAATTTCTTGGGAAGACTTAGGACCGCTTGGTATTTCTCAGTCTAGTGAACACTGCAGATAGGATGTGAGAATTAAATTGGGACGGTGCATCAGCCATTCTGAGCCTTTGGAAGAAGAATACTAATGAAAAAGAAAACTTGGTAGCAATTGTTCTACCAAGAGATTGCTCCATTTAGGGCTCTGTGGAGATATAGCAAGAATAGAAGAATTGGGATACAAGCCCACATTCTTTTGGAAATTATCTCTTGTAGGTTGAAGAGGATGTTGCCCAGGCCATCAAGTAATAAGGGTCAGATCTACTCCTGTTCTTTCTTTTCTTTTCTTTCTTTTCTTTTTTTTCTTTCTTTTCTTTCTTTTCTTTCTTTCTTTCTTTCTTTTCTTTTCTTTCTTTCTTTCTCCCTCTCTCTCTTTCTTTTTTCTTTCTTTCTTCTCTTTTTTTTCTTTCTTCCTCCCTCCCTCTTTTTTCTTTCTTTATTTCTCTCTCTCTTCCTTCCTTCCTTCCTCCCTCCCTCTTTCTTTCTTTCTTTCTTTCTTTCTTTCCTTCTTTCTTTCTCACCTTCTCTTCCTTGTCTTCCCCATACAAAAGGTTGAAATAGAGTAACAAGCTGGCTCTTGCTGGGAAGCTGAACTGATTGCCTGCAGAAGGTTTTAAATCTAAACCAAGCACTGAATGCCATGCTAAGATTACAGAATGTCCCTTCTCTTCTTAATATATAGCATTTGCTCAGCAAATTTTGCTATGTTCCAAGAAGAATAACAGTGTGGATCTCCAATGAAATGAAAAAAGTCACACAAAGAAAGCAATGCTGAGATCAGTCAATGTCCCCATTTCTGCCAACATCACTTTTCTCCCCATTCTTTGTTTTCTGTCTTGGAAAGGATGAACCTCAAAATACTTCCCCTCCATTCTTCCTGACTATTTTCAAACAAGTCTTGTAATACGGCAGACTTTCTGATCCAATTTCTAACCTCTTCCTGTCCCTTTGAATTACCACTCTCTCCTCTCTGGTGTTCATACCATTTTGGTGTTTAATATCAGTTGAGAATATGATTAACGTGCAAAGATCTCTTACATTGCAATCATCTGTGCAGATGTTAAATAGAAGGAGACAAAATATAAGCCATTATAGCACCCACTAGATATCATTTTCTAGCATCACTGTTCTTTCCTCTCGTCTGTCAGATGCTACTCAGGTCTTGCATCTGGGCTCACTTCCAAGCCAGTCCAAATTATAACTTCCCAGATTTTGCAGGGTGTCATCAAATCTGAAATCTAAAGGCATTAAAACAACTCCACCTCCTCGAACCACTAATTTTGCAATTCCATCAGAGCAATTAGGTGTGTGCCATGCCATTTTCTGCTTCTCAACATGGTTGGCTATCCATTGCGAAGGTTTTGTTTCTCCCCTAGAAAACTTCACTAATTGTTTTCCACTTCTGAAGTCCTATTGGATAAACACCACCAGGATTTCTCTTTCTCTTTGGAGGAAAAAATATTACATGCTTGTTCCTCCCCACAGTTTTGCAACCAGCATAATTCTCTGTGGCTCTTCCTAATTAATAGCTTAACAGCTCACCTAGAGGTTCGCTTTACTCTATAGGTTGCCCAGTTCTGACATAGGTCATATTTCCTCTGTCTTCCTCATCCTTATTTTATTGATATATTTTTTTTATTTACAAAGCATTAAACTTCCTTATAATTGCACAGAAAGGTTTTGGAAGAGCAGAGCATGCAAAAGAAGCATTCATAACAGAATAACAATATAACAGCATAACAGAGTTGGAAGGGACCTTGGAGGTCTTCCAGTCCTTTCACATAATCTTGTTTGTTTGTTTTTGTTTTCTATACCACTCATCTTACTAACACAGCAACTCTGGACAGCTTGACCCTTGTAACCCGTTTTCTGGGTTCACATAATACACTGAACAATAAACGAACTAGGTGGGGTGGGTTGTACAACACACCAAGTAACTTCAAACTCATCAAAAACAAACCCCAAGGAAATGCTAATCAAACCTAGCATGTTTAGGGAAACACAGTGGCTGACTCTTGCGACTTGACCTGGTTGTGTGAACTCAGCCAAGTCTGTCTTTAGCGAGTCTCCTTAAACGGAAATGACAGGAACAAACTCAGCTTGAGAAAGGGGAAATCTCCTTCCAGCCAGGTGAAAATTGTACGTCTTATTTTCTATGTTTGAAAGCCCTGGGATAGAGAATTGGCTTCTCGGAATGTGTAAAGCAATATTTACTTGGAAGGCAACGTGCGGACGTGCAATTGTTTTTCTCGAGCATTCAAGAAGAACATGATTCCAAGTGGCCTGGTCTTTTGAGTGGTGGCAATTTTTACTGTTCTCCCAGCCCTTGCAAAGAATCATGGGCGCTGTTGCAGACTGGCTGTTTTGGGGCGGGAGGAGAGGTGAATCAAAACTAAGTGAAAATAAACTTCTGTGGCCCCTTTTGAAATCTGCAACACTGATAAAATTTGGAAGGAGGTTTGATGTCATGTGTCTGATTAACAAAACACTTAAAAGGACTTTCAGGCATATTTTTCCTAAAAGCATTTATTAAGATTACAGAGACGTCAGTACAGCATGGTGGAAATGCTTAGATCTGGCTGCTTCTTTTCCGTTACACATATACATTCTAAGCATTCCCCCCCCCTTATTTTGGGGTCATGGTTCACATCTTCCAATTAACTTGGAAGATGTGATTTACTTCCGGTTTCTTTTTCCCGGGCTATCCTTATTCTCCTCCCTTTTTCCCTGTTGCCTGGTTTAACTATAAAA
>NW_015387531.1:160409-206244 GCF_001527695.2 Protobothrops mucrosquamatus | reverse complement strand
CCCTCCAGAGATCATTAACCAACGCGACCAATGCCGTTTCCGTGCTGTGCCCCGGCCTGAAGCCCGACTGGTATGGGTCTAGATAGACTGATTCATCCAGGTGTCCGGGGAATTGCTGCGCAACCACACTCTCAACAACCTTCGCCGCAAAGCGAAGGTTGGAGACCGGGCGATAGCTGGCCAACTCATCTGGGTCCAGTGTAATGGTTTGCCTTCAGAAGTTGTGAGTGCTCCAACACTGAAGGTTTTTAAGAAGAGATTGGACAACCATTTATCTGAAATGATATGGTATGAAATGAGCAGGGGGTTGGACTAGAAGACCTCTAAGGTCCCTTCCAACTCTGTTATTATGCTATTGTTTAATGCCTGGTGCATATTTTACAATTCTGCACAGACATTCAGGCACAAATTGCAGCTTCTAAAAACCTTGATTGTCTTATTTTAACTTCTATGTATATTTTCAACTCTTGTTGCTGTGAAGCTATACTTGATAACCCAAAGTGAAGCACGCTTGTATATGTGTATTCATGCACGCGACACATCACAAATACCAAATACATGTTTTGCCCCTTTTAAGCTATTGTTTGTCTTTCTTTTATTCTGTCAAAGATTTTTAAATAAATCCACCATTCAAGACCACATTGATTTTAGAGCTGTAATTAATTTCATCCTTTGCTGCTTTTGTCAATGACCTTACAAACACTCTCTCTAATATTCTTGTATAGTTAAAGTAAATTGACTCTGGTTTTTTTCCCTGCTTTTGGCATTGCTGGCCTCCCCATTATTTATGAGTCTTACATGCCAGTTCTTGAAATCACCTTGGAACAATTTTTGTCATACTGGAGTCCACATTTTGGGGAAGGCTGGTCTGCCCAGCAGATGCTACTGAACACATTCATAGACTTAAACCTTCTGGAAATGGATATAAATAAGCATCTCTATTGGAAATACAATGTGATATCCATGATTATTTTGCAGCAATGCATGTACAGAATAATTCACGTTTAGTCCAATTTCCCAGAAGGGGAAGAATGGATAGAATCAAATTATTTAGTATTTGTAGGATGACTCCATGGGCAATCTGCCTATGGAGATTCTCAGTCATCCAGGTCATGGTTGCCCCAGAGATGCTTTTTCAAAAAGGCAACTGGACTTTCTTTGTTTTTCCTAAAGATGTTTCCCTTCTCATCCAAAAAGCTTCTTCAGTTCTGACAGAATGGATTCAGAACTGTCAGAACTGCAGAAGCTTCTTGGAAAAACGTCTTTGAGGAAAAACAAAGTCCACTTGTCTTTTGAAAAAGCACCTTTGGGACATCCATGGACAGTAATTAACTAGTTGGTATCTGGAAGTTTCTCAAAGTTGGCAACTTTAAGTTGAAGGCTATACCTCTTAAAGTTGCCTTGTTGAAAAACACTAGTCTAGGCACATTTTGTGCATGCAAAGATCCTTAAATTCTTCGTCTTGCTTTGAATTTTGGACTTATCTCATGCTTATGTTCATGTCCAAGCAAAAAAAAACAGCAGAAGACTGGTTGGTGGCGTTGGTCTCCTGTAGTCTTTCCCTCTGCTTTCTACCATTTGGTCCCCATCTTCTGACCTCTTTTCACAGAAGGCACATTCATATTCAAATGAATTATTAGGCTGTAGTCAGCCCTTCCCTATCTAAAAAAAAATATAGGCATCACGGATCTGTATTATGATTGGAGGGCAAAAGAAACAAAATCTTCCTCCTCATACAGCATTAAAGGAAACCTCATCTAGGGATTTTTCCAATCTGTTAAATTAAAACAGTTTCCTATAACCTTTTTTATAAGTCTCTTAGATCCATCTCCAGTTCAATTCTGGAAACATTCCTCAGATTTGGATGTGATTCTGAAGAACCTCAGATGAACAATATAATTAATAATTAATAATAATAATAATAATAATAATAATAATAATAATAATAGTAATAATAATAGTAATAATAGTAAAGTTGGAAGGGACCTTGGAGGTCATCTAGTCCAACCCCCTGCTCAGGCAGGAAACCCTATACCATTTCGGACAAATGGCTGTCCAGTCTCTTCTTAAAAACTTCCAGTGTTGGAGCATTCACCACTTCTGGAGGCAGGTTGTTCCACTGGTTAATTGTTCTAACTGTCTGATATATAGAATCTATATATCTATATACAGTATATATCTGATATATAGAATCTATATATATTCTATATAGAATCAACTAGAAATGAACATACTACAAATTCTGGATACAAGTCTTTTTGTCCTGAGCCCTGTGCAAAATAATATCTTAGGGTTAGAATTGCCATCGATATCCTACTTTGCTGCGGATACCATTTCTTTGTTTGTGACAGGGCTGCCTCTGTGCAAATTGTTTTTGTTGAGATGGGCATTCAGTAGAAAGCTGCCCCTTACTTGCTTGTATTAATTTTTTTCTTCACAAAATTTTAACTTCACATGTGGATTCTGGATATTTGAATGCAACCGGCGATTTTGCTCCAAGACGCTTAGAGATTCAGGCAGCAGATCAGCATTTTGAATAAATAAATCCCTGCATTTCGTGTTCTGCTCCTGTTCTTCTTCAGAACTGAATCAGCATCTTCTTGTCTCTTTGCTGCCTCAGAAACCTCATGTCTTGGCCCCCTTTTCCAGCTGAAAATCCCCTGTTGCATGACCAAAGCTCAGAACCGCTCAGAGGTTTTTCCCTGTGATGATTCTTCTGTTTTATGTAAGGATGTAGTTGATCAAACTCTCCGTTTTATGTAGTTCATTAAATTTCTGCAAAGCCTAAAGAGAAAAATCAATGCTTTCCTCAGCAACGAATTCTGGAAACAGTATTTGTCTTTGGGCCCTGTTTCCATCCCCTTCTTGCTAAACGGGAAACAGTTGAGGGGGCGGGAAACCCCTACAAGGTCCATCAAACATTCAACGTATGGAAATAGCTGTTGATTTTATGTCGTCCCTGGGATCAGAGGGAGCATATGTCTAGCAACTGCTGATAAACAATAGCAGGAGAGGTCAACAGTTCTCTTAGCCAGGAAAATCAGGTGGGCCAGTGAGAAATGTTTAGAAAGGATAAATCAATATACAAGTGTATGATGTTGCACATGTCCATTTTCATGGGCAAACCTGTAAACAAAGTCTGGGTGAAAACATCCCACTTGCATCTAATTTTGGAGAGCTGGTTTGTTCCAGTGGGTGAGGCACCAGGCTAGAAACTGAGAGACTGAGAGTATAATATAACAACAACAACAACAATAAAGTTGGAAGGGACCTTGGAGGTCATCTAGTCCAGCCCTCTGCTCAGGCAGGAAACCCTATACCATTTCAGATAAATGGCTTTCCAGTTTCTTCTTAAAAACTTCCAGTGTTGGAACATTCACAACTTCTGGAGGCAGGTTGTTCCACCAGTTAATTGTTCTAACTACTGTATTAGGAAATTTCTCCTTAGTTCCAGGTTGCTTCTCTCCTTGATTAGTTTCCATCCGTTGCTTCTTTTCCTGCATTCAGGCACTTTGGAGAATAGCTTGACTCCCTCTTCTTTGGCAACCCCTGAGATACTGGAACATGCTATCATGTCACCTCCAGTCCTTCTTTTCATTAAACTAGACACACCCAATTCCAGCAACTGTTCCTTATATGTTTTAGCCTCCAGTCCCCTAATTATCTTTGTTGCTCTTCTCTGTACTCTTTCTAGAGTCTCAACTTCTTTTTACACTGTGGTGACCAAAGTAGGATGCAGTATTCCAAATGTGGCCTTACCAAGGCATTACAAAGTAGTATTAACATTTCACATGATCTTGATTCTATCCCTCTCTTAATGCAGCCTAGCACCGTGTTGGCCTTTTTGGCAGGTGCAGCACACTGCTGGCTCTAGACCAAGGGTCCCCAACCCCCAGTCTGTGGACCGATACCGGGCTACGGCATGCCAGCAACCGGGCCACACTAACAAGCAAAGCCCCATCCACGGGATGCAGGCAGTACATGAAACCACGCCCCCTCCGGTCCGCGGAATAACCTCTCTCCACGGAACCGGTCCCTGGTGCCCAAAAGGTTGGGAACTTCTGCTCTAGACCCTCCTTGGGCATAAAAGTCAGCTGGGTGGTGACTTTGGGCCAATCACCAGGAGATTGTGAGTTCTAGTCCCGCCTCATGCATAAAAGCCAGCTGGGTCACTTTGAACCAATCACCAGGAGATTTTTCACACACACACACACACACTGCTCTGTAGAAACTGTAGAATCCTATATTTTCCCCCTTTCAACTGCAATGCAATGCAGAGCTTCCCAGGATCATCAGGAACTTCAGGCAGCTGAAGCCTGTACACCCCACAGACTATTTTTAAAAACAAGCAAACACAGAAAGAAATCAACCTTCCTACGCCGTCTATTTACGGGCAGGAATTTAAGGGGCAGAATCAGGCCGTCGATGAAGACGGAAGATGTTACGGAGAGAGGGGAAAAACAAATGAATTTCCCACTGTTCGCTGATGAAGTGAGATGGTATTGAACTAAGCCTCAGTGTAAACTTTATTAAAGGTCACACTAATGAATGGCTTAATTCTAGAATTATAAATTAACTCGCGGGGTTTCTGCTTTGTGAACAACTGTGCTCTTCTGGATCTGACTCTCCTCTAAGCGACAGAGGCTCAAGAGAGAGAAAGCAAATTAAGTTCAGAGGGCAACAGTGCCATCTGCTGATAAAAGACATTCATGGCATCTCAGAACTGTATCAATGTACATCTTCTTGTAAAGCAGAAAGTATCATGAAAACTTGGTCATGGATGAAAACTGTTTGTTTATTTAACCGTGGTTCTGTGTGTTTAGATGCTCTAGTCATTCCACATGGGCTTTTTTTAGCAAATTTCAGGAGTGGGGGCCAGTCTCAACCTACCCATTCATTTTGTTATCTATCTATCTATCTATCTATCTATCTATCTATCTATCTATCTATCTATCTATCTATCTATCATCTATCTATCTATCTATCTATCTATTTTATCATCTATCTATCTATCTATCTATCTATCTATCTATCTATCTATCATCTATCTATCTATCATGTCTGTCTGTCTGTCTGTCGGTCGGTCGGTCGGTCGGTCGGTCGGTCGGTCGGTCGGTCGGTCGGTCGGTCTGTCTGTCTGTCTGTCTGTCTGTCTGTCTGTCTGTCTGTCTATCTATCTATCTATCATGTCTGTCTGTCTGTATCTGTCTGTCTCTGTATCTATCTATCTATCTATCTATCTATCTATCTATCTATCTATCATGTCTGTCTCTGTCTCTGTCTCTGTTTCTGTCTGTCTCTATCTATCTATCTATCTATCTATCTATCTATCTATCATGTCTGTGTCTGTGTCTGTGTCTGTGTCTGTGTCTGTGTCTATCCATCTATCTATCTATCTATCTATCTATCTATCTATCTATCTATCTATCTATCTATCTATCATGTCTGTCTGTCTCTGTTTCTGTCTGTCTCTCTCTCTCTCTCTCTCTCTCTCTCTATCTATCTATCTATCTATCTATCTATCTATCTATCATGTCTGTGTCTGTGTCTGTGTCTGTGTCTGTGTCTATCTATCTATGTCTGTCTATCTATCTATCTATCTATCTATCTATCTATCTATCTATCTATCTATCTATCTATCTAGTCTGCCTCTCTATATCTATCTATCTATCATCTATCTATCTATCTATCTATCTATCATCTATCTATCATCTATCTCTATCTATCTATCTATCTATCTATCTATCTATCTATCTATCTATCTATCTATCTATCTAATCTGTCTCATTTTTCAGCAGTGAGTTACCATTGCTTTCTTCCTAGGGCTGAGAGAGAGACTGGCTTTGGGCCCAAGGTTGAACTAGAACTCCCAATCTCCTGGTTTCTAGCCTGGTGCCCCAACCATTTCACCAAACTATTTTCTTCTTTTTAGGACTAAGAAAAGTAATGCAGCCAAGCCAAGCCCTTGAGATACAGAATCCCACTATTTTTGCCAACAACATCTCCCTATCAGTAAACCTACAGAAATAATAGGTCTTGCAAATTCTTCAAAAGAGGTGTTTCAAAACACCTACAAGTATATACAATTTTTTTTTTAAATTGTTAAAAGCAGTCCTGCTTGGCCCAGACTTGTGTGGTTGCTCGAAAAGCTCCTCCTGGTTGATTAAACACATTTATGGACACAACTATTTTGCTTGAAGTGGCTTAGGTGTACATCACAGCTTACAGAGCCAGTGTGGAAAAAACTGAAAAAGAAGCAGCTGCTTTAATGAGACAAAAGGGTATTATGTACCCTTGTGTGTCATGAAGCAGTTCTAAAATTATTTTGATTGTTTTTGAATTTGATCATTTTGAAGAATTTGGCAAAATTCTAAAATTAATATTAATAAAATATTTTTTAAACTATTTTAAAAAATAGAACTATTGAGGATTGCACAAGCTGACACCCCTGAAAAAACAATGTGGTGTAGATTTTTCCACCTCTACCCAGCCTAGATTTAACACTTTATGATACCCATATTTACTCTGCTCCATCAACAGATATTACCAGTGGCTACTGTTTCTTTCTCAGCCAGAAAAACCTGAGACACCTTAATTTATGGCATCAAATAGCTGCACCAAAAGCTTTCCAGCGTATCTACAGAAACTGCTGCAGGGAAGCATTTCCACCTTCTTTTGGCCGAGGCTTTAAAAGAAAGACACGTTAGAAGTCAAGCAACAATCAGTGCTGTATTATAGATTTAGATTTTCGATTAGCTGGGGCATTCCGAAACAGTAATTCCATTAGAAGCTTCAGTCTTGCAATGGCAAAAGAGGAAACTGCAGAAGGCTACAGCGATCAATATCTTGGGAAGATAAAAGGCAACAGAGAAATTGCCCAATAAATATTCAAGTCTCATCCAGGCCCACCTTCCTGAAAGAAGGGTAATTAAAGCCATATTCTAATTAACATAGACTTTGCCCCCAATCAGAAGCATCCTTTGCTGAAAAACTAATGAGGCTGGGAGAATAGGCTGCTGCTTACAGATCCATCTATTGAATTAAAGTGAAAGCAGCCTTTAAAACATGATAATGGGAAAAACAAACAAGCCAAGAGAAGGACAGATTCGCCTAATAGTTGAATGCAAAACACTTCAGATGCTTCTTCTTCTTCTTCCAGTGAGCACTGAGACCCTGTGGAATAGCATGGCCCTAGAGATTCATACGCCCTTTCTTTCTCTCCACTTAAAAAAAAAAATCCTTAAAACTAGGGTTTTCCCACAGGTGTTGGTCTACACAAGATGTAAACCTCTTGTGGGGTGGTTGGTGTGTTAGAATATGTGTGTTTTCCCCTGCCTAGATATTTGCTTTTTGCATTATATTATTTGTATTCATTGTTTGACTTGTTTTATGTAGTATACCGCCTAGCGTTGTGATGGAAACAGATGGCCAATGCATTTAATAGCTTCTTACCCCCCTCCAGAGCCACTCCACCCTTCCTAGGAAGTTTTTTTAAATCCTGACAGTAGGTTTATCTCAGGACACTCAGCACTGAAAGAGGTAAATGTGCATTAGAGAAGCAACATGCCAGTTTTCGGGCAGCTTGAGGCATATTCAGTACAATTCAATGCCCAGTAGGATGACTGCAAAAATGCTCCAACACTGGAAGTTTTTAAGACGAAACTGGACAGCCATTTGTCCGAAATGGTATAGGGTTTCCTTTCTGAGCAGGGGGTTGGACTAGATGACCTCCAAGGTCCCTTCCAACTTTACCATTATTATTATTATTATTATTATTATTATTATTATTATTATTATTATTATTATTATTATTATTATTATTATTATTGTCAACACTGCTAACATTGGATGTTCTTGCTCTGACAAAATATGCAGAGCTGTGTGGTATTTTTAGAGTTAACTTAGATGATGCTGGGAGGGGAGGAGAAAGAATGTATGTGGGTAAATTATTTTAGATAAAAATCCCCTGCTGCAAACGGAAGGGAACCTTTGGCCTTCAAACTGATTGGAGAACGTGATTTATGACAGTAAATTAAGGGAGGGAATATGCTGGCCAAATATGTGCTATGGGGAGGAGAATTTAGATCTTGGCATCCCTCATTCATGCCGTGCCGACATTTTGTTACACGAATAAAAGACTTTTTAGGCTAAACAATGCCTGAAAGTTCTTTGAAGTGTTTCATTAGTCGGAACCATGACAATAGTACACAATGTATACTATAACTATTGACAATAGGCTGAAAGGGAACACGGGGATTTTTGGTTCATTCTGGTGCTCGAATCCAATTTAGTAAGTTTGGGGTTGAGATTTTTAGTGCTTGCTTCCTTCAACTCACCATCTGCTTCCCTTTAACCATAGATGGACAGAAGTGAGTTCCAGCAAGATTCAGTCCTTAAACAACTGGAGGTCCTCAAGGAAGAAGAAAAAGAATTCCAGAATTTGAAGGTAATTTCAAGATTACAGTATTCAAATTTACCTATGCAGATGACCAAAGAGGGGATTGATTTTTCCCAGGGATTATCTGAATCTGCCAGGGAATAAGGAGGGGATTTTATTGCTGTGTAAAACAAACTAAGCCAGAGAAATTAGATTTAAGCAGCACAGCATCGTTGTAATCAATTCCACTGCATGAAAAATTAAAAAAAGGAATGATTTGCACAGGTGTAACCTTTAGTCATGAAATTCAGCAAAGCCAACGAAATCAAGAGAGATTGACGTAGCAGAAGTCAAGGACTTTCAGAATTATGGATGGGAACAATTTCACCTTCTCTGAACCTCTTGCAGATCAGCTTAAGCTGTACCCTCAATAGCATTCTAATTTGGTTTTGTAACAAGATACTAAATTGGTCCTAAAGCTCAGCGACCCAGGTTGAATAAGTTACTGTTTTGTTCAATGAGAGCATAAGCAATTAACCTAGTCAGGAATACAAGGGAAATTTAAAACAGAGGAAAATCAAGAGGGATACTCTGGATCCAGTTTAGGGGTCATAAATAACAAAGGTAACACTGACCCATTTGAACAGCAGATATAAAGCGTGATTGGCTAGGTTTCAGATGTGCAATTCCAGCATTTCTTACACTCAAGATTTTCATGCAGGAAGACTCCACCCAAACTAATCTTACGTTCATTAGCTCTTTTGGAGTAAGGTCAACCGAGAAATTTCTGACACATGAGAAGGTTTTCATTCCCAAGGACCCTGCCTGTGTTGCTAAAATCATTGTCCTACCACTTGTCAGGGAGGCTGTTTCATGGATTTGGAAGCTGAAGGATATCTGTAGGATAGGTACAAGGAGTGCAAGTTCCAAGAAAGTTGAAGCAGTCAGTCCTCCCCCTAACCATTTAGCTGGATCTGAGACCTCAGGATAGTCTACTTCAACTCTTCTTCATAGGAAGAGAGAAGAATCAGCTCTCCCTATGAAACAGCGTTTGATAGTCATAATACTTGCAAGGCTGCAGCTATTTTCTTTTTTGAAAAAAGTTGCCATTTCTGCACTGTATTGTTTTAAAGGGAGATGAATCATTATGCACACAAGTTGCACAATTTAGTAGAGCCATCCATTTGTACTGTAAGTAACAGTATTGTTGAGCACCAGAGCTTTCATGTACTTATTTAGCAGCACAATGTATGCTATTATTATTATGTCAGTATCTGAGGGGCTGCCACAAGTCAGAGGGGGTCAGATTGTTCACCAGAGCACCAAAGGGAAGAACGAGAAACAATGGTTGGAAACTGATCAAAGAGAGAAGCAACCTGGAATTAAGGAGAAATTTCCTGACAGTGAGGACAATCAACCAATGGAACAGCTTACCCCCAGAAATCATGGGCTGGAAATTTTTAAGAAGAGACCGGACTGTCACCTGTCTTAGATGGTATGTCTAGTTTAATGAGTATGTCTAGTTTAATGAAAAGAAGGACGAGGGGGGACATGATAGCAGTATTCCAATATCTCAGGGGCTGCCACAAAGAAGAGGGAATCAAGCTATTTTCCAAGGTGCCTGAAGGCAGGACGAGAAGCAACGGATGGAAACTAATCAAGGGGAGAAGCAACCTAGAACTAAGGAGAAACGTCCTGACAGTTAGAATAATTAACCAGTGGAACAACCTGCCTCCAGAAGTGGTGAATGCTCCAACACTGGAAGTTTTTAAGAAGAGACCGGACAGCCATTTGTCTGAAATGGTATAGGGTTTCCTGCCTGAGCAGGGGGTTGGACTAGATGACCTCCAAGGTCCCTTCCAACTTTATTATTATTATTGTATAGGTTCTCCTGCTTGAGCAGGAGGCTGGACTAGAAGACCTCCAAGGTCCCTTCCAGCTCTATTCTATTCTATTCTATTCTATTCTATTCTATTCTATTCTATTCTATTCTATTCTATTCTATTCTTTATTCTATTATTTCATCCAGAATCAGAAACAACTTAAGTCTCCCTTGCTCTCTATACTCCTTTGTTACTGTGGGGTCCTTGGTGTTCTCTGAGCTGGCCGTTTCCTTGCAGATGTTTCATTACCATCTAGGTAACATCATCAGTGGTAAGCAGTGCACCAAGCTCAGAGAGCACCAAGGAACCCTACAGTTCAATCCTGAGCCACAAATATTCTATCAGTTGTTACTCCTTACTCATCCTCCCTTTGGCACTTCAACATCGTTATACTATAGCAGAGGTCTCCAAACTTGGCCACTTTAAGACTTCAATTCCCAGCATAGCTGGCTGAGGAATTCTGGGAGTTGAAGTCCACAAGCCTTAAGATTGCCAGGTTTGGAGACCTTTGCTGTATAGGTTAAGAACTTAAAGATGCTGCGCCAGTCCTGGGCGATGCTCCCATTTGGATTCCATGCCATCTCCTGTTCAAAGAATGGGGAGAAAAGCAACAGCCTTGAGTTGATTCATTGTCTTGGTCTACCCACTTCAAGTTTTCTTCTTTCTGCTGTAATATCCAGCAAGCAATCCCCATGATTCCCATTCAGTAGGATAATTATCCACGAGGAGTGACAATTATTAGAGTGATAATCCGCATCTGGAGGCAGAACTTTAGAAAAGGACACAATGAAGAGCAGTAGATTCCCCGGATTTCGGATCTAAATCAGTTAGATTTTGGGATGATGGAAATGTAATTTGGGGAGTGTAATTCTGGATAGAAAGCATGTATTTTTACTACAGTGCAACAGTATATCTCCATAGCTTTGCAAAGCTGGATGTTCTAGTGATTAAAAATGCCAAGGAATATATTTTATCTCCAGTAAACCAGCCCTGTCTTTCTATTAAAAATCTGCTTTCCGTTTTGGTCAGCCTCCTTTATGCAATCACAAAATCCCAAATCTCTTGGGAGGATAGCGCCTTCAAGCTCCTCCACCCCCCCCCTTCTTAAATGAAGCTTTCAACACCATTTTTCGGGCATGCACAGGAAGAAGTGGAGCTTCCAAAAGCTGGTTCTCTCCTTTGAAACCTGAAGGCCTCTATCTTCAAGCGAAGTCTTCGCCATCTTACGTTCTTCTGCCCTGAAATAAATCCCAAGTCAATCACTGCAGCTTTAATTTTTTATTTCCCCCGCCCCCACCAAGGGGGCAGCATTTCCCTCCCATTCCTTTCTAGAGAAAGATGGAAGGGGAAGAGAGATGGTGGGATTAATTGATCAATTAATAGGATGTGCCAACATTTTTATCTGAATAGTTTCCATGGTAATAGGAGCATTGCCTTCATCGTGGTGGGATAAACTGCCATTTTCTTTGCCAGATTTCCAACTGGGCTAAAGCTCTGTCCGATGAAAGGGAAGAATATTTGAGAGAGAATATTAGAATGGCAGGCTTAGGAGAACTATGGGGCAGACAATTGTGTTACTTATTTGCAGGAGGTTGTCACCTTACAGCCACAACTGAGCCCAAAATTTGCAAATCTAGACAGGATACTAAAAAGCAGAGACATCACCCTGCCAACAAAAATGCGTATAGTCAAGGCCATGGTTTTCTCAGTTGCAATGTATGGCTGTGAAAGTTGGACCATAAGAAAGGCTGAGCGCCAAAGAATTGAGGCCTTTGAACTATGGTGCTGGAGAAGACTCCTGCGAGTCCCCTGGACTGCAAGGCGATCAAACCGGTTAGTCCTAGAGGAGATCCACCCCGACTGCTCTTTAGAAAGCCAGATCCTGAAGTTGAAACTCAAGTACTTTGGCCACCTAATGAGAAGGAAGGACTCACTGCAGAAGAGCCTAATGCTGGGAAAGATGGAGGGCAAGAGAAGAAGGGGACGACAGAGAAGGAGGTGGCTGGATGGAGTCACTGAAGCAGTAGGCGTGAGCTTAAAGGGACTCCAGAAGATGGTAGAGGACAGGAAGGCCTGGAGGAACGTTGTCCATGGGGTCGCGATGGGTTGGACACGACTTCGCAACTAACAACAAAGCAAGGCAGTTGTTAAATGAGTTTTGCCCCATTTTACAACCCTTTTGCCACAGTTGTTAAGTGAATCTGGAGGTCATTAAGCTTCCATATTAAGCATTCACCTTGCTTCCCCAATCTCTCTTAAAAGTGTCTCCGTCAGTTATGTTTATTTGCATTTAGAGATGATTTTTTTTAAAAAAAATCAGCAAAAGTAGATTTAAAAACCTGAGAATCTCCATTTATACGTGTAGACATTTCAAATATTCACAAAATAGAAATTCAATTATTTGCAATTACAAGGGAAGAAATGAAAAAGGCCTCATTGCAATTTACCTCTATGACCCCCATTGCTTCCCATGTATCATTCAGTGGATGAATGATTTCTATTCAGCATACATAAGCACACATTAAGAGGCGTGTTTGATGTGTTTCTAAATGTTTGATGTGCATATTTCATACTTACATTGTTTCTCAAATACAGAGGTATGAAAGCATAAGTACAACTGTGTATTCACGTAGGATTAAATTGCTAAATGCAAAACTGCATGGGCGAATTTCACACAGTGATTCAAAATAAAAATTGGAATGTTTTTACCATGAAAAAAGCAAGCTCTCCAAGACCTGTGCATTTATTTATTCTCATGAAAGGCATCACAGCCCCCATAATACGCATGGCGAATTGAACATATAATCACAGAGAAGCAGAATTTCTACTATATGAAATTATATAGCTGGAAATTATACCAATACGTAGGCTAGAAATGTTGAACCAATAATGATCCATTTCCACTGAAAATCAATTACGCTATCATATATTTTTGGGCCTGATTCATTTATTGCAACTTCTCATTTCAAATTACAGATAATAAATATCTTTGTGAATTCTTATTTCACTTACCAGGCGCCCTGTGGAATGGCTGCCCACAGGCACAGGTGAAATATTGCAGGAATGCACAATGTTCCTTTCTATCAATGAGAATAAAACCATAGTGGCATTTCTAAGATTGATCAGAAGTGACTAGGTCAGAGAATGGCAGCTCTTAGGGAGTGAAGTCTGCCTTCAGTTTCAAAACTTAAATTCTGTATTTGTAAAATTCCTAATTTTAGTCCACACAAGATGGAATACAGTTGCCTTCTCTACAGAACATACGCTGCTCATTCTTAATGGAAAAATAATCATAGATGATAGATGACAGAAGATAGAGGTAGATATAGATGATAGATAAATAGAGAGAGAGACAGACAGACAGACACAGATGATAGATAGATAGATAGATAGATAGATAGATAGATAGATAGATAGATAGATAGATAGATAGATAGATAGATAGATAGATGAAAAAGAGATGATAGTTAGAAAGATGATAGATTTGATAGACAGAGAGACAAATAGATAGATGGAGAGAGACAGAGACAGAGACAGAGACAGACCAACAGACAGACATGATATACAGATAGATAGATAGATAGATAGATAGATAGATAGATAGATAGATAGATAGATAGATAGATAGATAGATAGATAGATAGATAGATAGATAGATAATGAAAGAGAGATGATAGAAAGATGATAGATGACAGACAGAAAGATGAAAGAGAGAAATGATAGTTAGAAAGATAATAGATGATAAACAGACAGATAGATGATACATAGATAGATGATAGATTGCTGAACCTGTGCAAGGAACAGCTAATTAAAATTTACAACATTTCCCCCCTCTTTCTCTGTAGGAGAAAAGTTTGCCAAAAACCTTCGTCTGAAGAATGAACAATTAAGCCCTCCTCTTGCACAACCTGGCATCTATTGTAATGCCAGAATCCAAAACACAACCCTGCACCAAGAAATAAACTTTTTTCCCCCCTTGTTCTTTCCAGGATCCCACGAATGGCTATTACAGCGTGAACACCTTCAAGGACCACCATTCCACGCCCACCATCTCTCTCTCAGGTTGCCAGCCGGAGATGAGGCCAGCCAACAAGCAGCGTGTGCCAACCGGCATGTCCTTCACCAACATCTACACCACCCTGAGTGGGCAGAACCGTCTCTACGACTACAGCCAGCGCTTCATCCTGGGCATGGGGAGCAGCTCCATCGAACTGTGTGAACGGGAATTCCAGCGAGGCTCCATGAGTGACAGCAGCTCCTTCCTGGACACGCAGTGCGACAGCAGCGTCAGCAGCAGCGGGAAGCAGGACGGCTACGTACAGTTTGACAAGGCCAGCAAAGCTTCAGCCTCATCTTCTCATCACTCACAGTCCTCCTCTCAGAACTCAGACCCCAGTCGGCCTCTGCAAAGGAGGATGCAGACCCACGTGTGAAAGGACAGGACAACACTGGCAATGGACACGATGGGGAGGGGGGGGAAGGAGGATAGGATAAGACTGCCGAGCGAGCGGGACAAGAGACCACCTGAGCTGAATCCTGGCGCTGCTGAAGTCAGCCAATCCTGGGGGGATGGAGGCTGTTTGACCAGTTTATGTGTGTTCTAGTGACCTTTAGCTCCACAAAGCACTTCTTCCCCTTCTCTAGAGTAAAGGCTAATAATGCAAGGTGGGGGGGGAGCTAGACCGAGCCTTGTGTTGCAGATAGAACTCTTCAAAGAGACCTATGCCTTCTTTCCTAGACTCCCTTCCACAAGGGGGGAAGGACTCACGACAGCTGAACCCAAACTAACCTTAAGCACAATGCCCATTTCCTTCCTGTAGCAAACGCAGGCTTGGAAGGGGGATGGGAACAAAGAAAAGGGAAAGGACGGATAACTTATTTGGGATAACCTGTAGGGTGGAAACAAATCCCCTGGCCCCTTCTTTTAGGGAGGGCAGGCTTCTAAACCCATCTGTGCAAGAGTAACAGAGCATCCGTGGCTTTCAGTGCGAGGCTAAGCATCCTTGCTTTTCCTACCAAACCAGATGGTCTCCCTGGAGATATGTAGGTAGTTATGACCATCCATCACCTACCAACAATTTGTATTTCCCAGTTCATCCAACTGTTCATCCAACTGCCCAGGAGAGACATCTAAGCTATCTTTCTCTGGCAGGTCATCTGCCTTTGGTTGGCTCCTGAAGATAAATGGACTGATGGTTCTACTATGCTTAGTGACATCGATTCCTGTCTGTGGACATTTTGGAGAAGGTGCATCTTCAACGCCCGCCCGCTGTCACCTGCACCAGCAAAACCACCCTCCCTGCTGCTTAGCCTCATTTGCAAATTATAAGGGGTGGGGGGGTGGGGAGCTGTGTCCTTCAAAGCAACCTCAGACAACTGTGGCTTAACTTAAGGAAGTTTCAGTGTGAGGGGGAGGGGGACAGCCATTGGTGTAATAACGTGCACTGACTGCTAATCCTGGTCTTTTTATTATTTTTAATGACTTTTATTTTGTTTGGTGTTTGGTGTTTGATCATATTACAATGTGTCTTTGGACAAAAAACAAAACAAAACGGAGTTGAGAACTTTTAAGAGTGGCTTCTCAGCAAAACACCCAGATATGCCTATAGATCAGTGATGGCGAACCTTTTAGAGACCGAGTGCCCAAACTGCAACCCAAAACCCACTTATGCATCGTCGGGTGCCGGGTGGGTGTGGCCCATTGGCTGGGCGTGGCTGCGGTGGTAACGGCAGAATGGGTGGGACTAAAAAGTTCAATCAATCAATTCCAACTTTGGAAGATCTTTTTTTTCCCCGCGAGAAGTTGAAATTGACTGATTGAACCTTATTTTTTGTACACGGCGGTGGAGGCCTAAAGCGAAAAGGTTTTATCAAACCCAGCTGAAGGCCTAGGACTGGGGTGACAGCGCGCGTGCCCACAGAGAGCGCTCTGAGTGCTGCCTCTGGCACCCATGCCATAGGTTCGCCACCACTGCTATAGCCCATCCATCATACTCTGATTTTGATTAAGAGGAACTTTTGGTGGAGGGAAGACTGAACTCTTTTGAGTGACGTGTGACAATCACTGCAGGCACCCAGTGTCCAGAGCAGGCTGCTGCTGCTGCGAGTGAACATAAAACATTTCTTACCGCTGCTTCTGTATTCCGTGCCCTCCCTTTCCCCACAACAGCACAACTGGAAGATTAATACAACAATTGTTACAAGCACCGTGGCAGTGGGTCCTCTGGAAACCAGTCTGATTTAAACAACTCTGTTCCAAAAGAGAAAACCACACACAGCATTTAGCACAAGCAACGTATGCATTGTGTGATTGCTTACTTTCAGAATTCAGGGCTTAATCTGTGATAAAGGTGCAAAAGTTTTCGAAGAAAAAGTCAGGAACTCCTGCCCATTTCTTCAAACATATTCTTCTAATCATATCACCATAGTTTCAACTCCCCAAATGTAGAGAGCAAATATGTTGTCAGTCTTAGCTTCACAACAGAGTTGGACGGGACCTTGTTGGTCTTCTAATCCAACACCCTGCTCAAGCAGGAGACCCTATACTATTTCAGACAAATGGTTGTCCAATCTCTTCTTAAAAATCTCCAGTGATGGAACACCCACAACTTCTGGAGGCAAGTCGTTCTACTGATTAATTGTTCCCTAAGCACCATTCACTGGTGGTTTGAGTCACTGATTTCATTTGATCTTAGCAGCTTATAAGCACTCATTCATACCAACTAATAAACCGCCCTCTGTATAAGGAATAAACTCAATAATATGAATAGTTGAAATCTAGCAGGTACAATGATACAATCAACGAATCCAATTCTTATCCATGTGTGTGTGCTTTTCTCATACAATGCACCCCAGAGAAGAAAGTTTGTTCAGTCTCACAAGCAATTTCAGATCAAAGCTGGTCTGGCAAGGGAAAACTACTAAAAACAAATCAAAATTTGGATCATGTGAGGACATAAATACACTTCTCCTAGAGAAAAAAAACCACAATCTGTTGCTCTAAAAAGCAAGCCAAATTTCTCTGGAGAAGGTGCAGGAAAGAGATGTTGGTATCCTAAACCAGAATCTTTGGGGATGTTAGGACCTACCTTATGGATCAGGAAAAATGGCATCTTGTATCTTCATGACCATTGTACATAAGCGTGCATAGCTGTTGGATTTCCCGCTTAGTTAGCTATCATGGTGTCCAAGTCAGGGGCCTTCAGACTTGGCCCTTTTATGACTTGTGGACTTCAACTCCCAGAATTCCTCAGCCAGGCACACATGCCTGGCTGAGGAATTCTGGGAGTTGAAGTCCACAAGTCATAAAAGGGCCAAGTTTGAAGGCCCCTGGTCCAAATGGTGGTTCTTTTCTAACTTCACCAATAGAAGTTAACAAACAATAGTCTTTTCTGATTCAGCCAGCAGAAGATGAGATGTTTTCCACACACATGCTTTTTTCATATAGGGTGTGCCCTATCATTAAGCTACACTTAAAGCCTATTGCCCACTTCTCAAATAAGGCATGGCATTGGAACTGCAAATTGACTACTAAGAATTTCAAGGCACTTAATTTTTAGAAAGAATTACTCAGCCCATAGGGGTTTCATGGCACATGGAGGGAGGGGTAACCTTCAAAGCTTCCAGCCACCCTGGGGCTTTTTCCCTACAGCCAGTCAGCTAGTCATTAAATGTTTAATCAGTCAAGACTTCTTTAGACCAGTGAGCGACCATTTTGGTCTCTCCGAAGGTTTCAGATGGATGATTTGGACCCATGTTGTTTAGGAAATCCTTGGAAACTCTTGAGTTTAATTTTTTGCAACCATCTTTGCAGAGTGAACAAGAAATAAGTTGAATACTCCCCAGTTCAGACAAAGAAATAAAGGTACTTTTTACTGTTGCTGGAATTATTTTTTTTTTTTTAAAAAATGGGAAATTCAGGTTACGGCTGCCACCTACAGGCCACATCCTAGAACTGCAACCGCTACCTTGCATTATTACTCCTAAGTCAAGGATGTCCAACCTTGGAAACTTTTAAGACTTGTGGATTTCAACTCGCAGAATTCCCAGCCATCCATGCAGAATTCTGGGAGTTGAAGTTCACAAGTCTTAAGGTTGCCACGGCTGGAAACCCTGCTCTAGCTGAAAGCCTGCTAAATGACCTTCACCATTGGCTTCAGCAATAATATATAAAGCTTGAGTAATATGAAAATACTTGGCAACTGATCATCCCTCACAAGCAGTTAATGACTTGTTCAGAGACCCAACTGCTCGGACGCTTTTTTTTTTTTTTTTGCTTTTTTTAAAAAAAATTATCTTGTTGAGTTTACTGTCTGAAGCAAGAATTTCCTCAACCATCTGTTGTTCATTAATAACAACCAACAGTGATAGGCAGTTACACTGGCTGCAAATTGACACCTTGGTTTCACTAAACCTGGAATTCATCAGGAAGCCGGTATGTACAAGTGCCATGTGCTATGTTCACAACCTGGTTCAAAGGCTTATCTCAGAAGCAGAGAGAGAGATGGCACCACTGTAACAAGATATTTTTTTAAAAAAAAACACTATACTGGTTTTGCAAAAGGAGGGCGTACATTCAGGAAATTCATGAGCAATAGCTCTGTTGTGCCGTCCACTCGTCCTTCCATAAGTTAACATTTACAAGGCCAAATTGCTTGGGGATGAGAAAGCATTAAAGACCATCTGCCCAGACCTATTGACTGTACAAGTAGCTATAAGGTAGCAGCCAAATCCCATGGAACCATCCTTTCAACGCAGAGACACAGGTGAGTTGCTTTCCAACAAGTGGACAAAAGTGGCGTTAGGCGATGCCTTGAAACAAATTCTTATGCTGCCTTGGCTATCCATTTCAACAGAAGTTGGGAAGATGCAATTCTAGAAAATCATAGTTCTTTGATTATAATTATTCTGATCCAGTAGATTTAAAAAAAGCACAACTTTTCACGTGGTTCTTTGCCCAGAGCTGACGCATTCATTCACATCTGATCTCTGAGTAACAAGAAGGACATGCTCTAAAGTAGGAAAAGCTGTTCAAAACACTCTTGACAAGAGTTGTCTTTTCTCAACCAATCATTTGCCCCTTTTGCATTTTAGTTCTCCTGTGTGTAGAGAATGAATTCATCCTGCTCTAGAATCAGCCCTTCCTAATCAATCAACTACACATAGCTTTTTTCAAAAAAGTAAAGGGTGCTCAAGGAAGCCACCTTTGCTATCCTCTGATGGGGCCATGCAGCAGTAGAGAAGCCAAGTCATCCACCACTGCTTCACTTTCCCCAAGCTGGGGAACAGGTAGGGTGTTCACAAGAGGGAAGGGTGTCCAAAAAAAAGGTGTGACGGTGCTCCCAAACAGGTGATTTGAGTTTCATTTGGCCTTCGAGTTGTATAGTTGGGTTTGCCATATTGACTTCATTGACACATACAGCACCATGGACATCTCCGGAAGCAGGGAGTGCCAGAAAACCACTCCTCTCCCCAACACAGTAGTTCCCAAAAAACTCCATAGGAGAGAAAGCTAAGAAGATACCTCCTAAAAGCAGTAGAGCTCCTCTTCAACATGAGCTACTGGAAGAAGGGAAGCAAAACAAGAAGAAGAAAAAGTGTTTTTTTGCCCTGGTGCTTATTTAAGGTGGGCCTGGTGAGAAACCCAACTCAACAAGAGATCCTAAAGCTCTACTTTATCAATTTAGGCTATAGCAGAATCTTGAAAGCCCAGTAGAGTTTCTCTCTTCCATCCTCCACAAAGGTATCAAAGAAGGTCAAGGCAGGCAAATCCTGAGTTTCTTTCTCACCCTTTCCTGATTATCAGGAAGGTTACCTTGGCAACTTAAAGACCTGTGGACTTCGATTTCCAGAATTCTCCAGTCAGCTATGCTCCCAGAATTCCTCAACCAGCATGCTGGCTGGGGAATTCTGGGAGTTGAAGCCCATAGGTCTTAAAGTTGACACGGTTGAAAAACACTGCCTAGGAGTTTTCTCTATTTGCTGTGTAGGGGGTTATCCAGGGTCTACTGACCAGGTATACTAGCCTTATGTGTCAACTATGCAATGTGTTTTCAGCAGGACCAAAATTAGTCAGCCACAAAGCCCTGAAGAAACAGCTGTTTAAGCTTCTTCGCAAGACCTTTTTAAATGCATTTTATGGCATTTATCAGCTAGCAGAAACCAGCACGGTCTTTAATTAGGAGTGCAGGCTCATCACTGTCCTATAAAAGAACGAAGATTGTTCTTTTTTAAATAGTGAAGCAATATCATAAAAGTAATTAAAATAATCACTACCTCTGCTGAGTTTCAATTAAAAAAAAGCCATTTGGGGCTTAACTGAACCCACCCTCAATTTACAAGCAAAAATAATAAAAATGGAGAAAGGGGACAGTCATGTTTTATAACACCAAAAACCTCTTTAAAAAAGAGCACCAGTAGCCTTGACCCATCGCAAGACCCTCACTTGTCACATCTACACCTGACCCATCACAAGACCTACTAACCACACAAAGCCCTTATAAACAGAACACTAACACTGATATCCCCTAAACTCTGCTGAAGATGTTACCTAGCCTGGTCATGAAACATTCAGAAACCAAGCTACAAGCTCAGAGAACAAACACCCCCATCCTACACCTGAGCTATTGATATTCACCACTATTGCAAACCCTGTGTCATGGTTCCGACAGATGAAACTCTTCAAAGAACTTCGAGGCATTGTTTACCTTAAAATCTGAATTCCCCTCTCCTGAGCACATAGTATCAAAGCACAATTCCCTCCTCTAATTAACAGTCATAAATCACATTCTCCAATTAGTTTGAAATGCAGGCTTTCCCTCCAGTTCCTCAATACGGCCATTTCTTATCATCTCTTATTTCAAAAACCTTGGTTCTCACACTAGTTACAATATTGTTATGTCTAACTAAACTCCATGCACATTCCTCCCCCCCCCCAGTATCATCTAATTCTAACTCTAATTCTAAGAGTAAAACATAAGAAGGAAAATGGCTGCATCTCCATATGTTGTCAAAGCAAGAACATCCGATGTTAGCAGCGTTGACACCCTGACTTAATCTCCAGGGTTCAGCTCCTGAGATGTCATCTGTGTCAATTGTCTTCTCCTTCATCAGTTTCTTCTCTACAGTATGAGTTTAGACTAGTGTTTTTGCCAACATTGGCAAGTTTAAGAACGGTGGACCTCAAACCCCATCTGGCTGGGGAATTCTGGGCGTTGAAGTCCAACTATGGCTGGCAGGGGAATTCTGAGAATTAAAGTCCACCCATCTTAAATTTATGGAGGTTGAGAAACATTGGCTCAGACCTTCTAAAAATGGATCCCCTCGAAAAGAGCAGCTTCAGAAGACCCAAGAAAACAGATCTGCTACACGCCATGATGCTTTTCCAAAAAAGGACGGAAAGGATACGAAGGAAGATACCAAACAACATCACAAGGACAGAATGTAAAAAAATGTGAACTGGCTTCAAGCAGCAAAACAGTTATAACTTCTTTTTAGGCTGGAGTAATATGTAAAGTTGCCCAGTGAATATTCTAACAGATTCTCTGTATATTCAGCTTGTATTGGTCAGCTACTTACATATCTTTCCCAAACTAGACACCAATAGTTTTTTTCAGCTGATCTCCTGTTAGTAAGCTTCGAATGGATCCAACAAAGAATTTCTCTGTTTTAGTATCATCATGAGCAGAGCTTTGCTCCGGGTGTTTTCTTTGCTTCTCTACAACTTTAACATAGAAAAAACGTTGCTTCTTCCCTGCTGAGATCTGAACTATACTGAAAGTAAAATTCTCAGCCCCTCTAGCCGATGATCCAACTTCTCCATTACATTGAGTGACACTGTCACAACTGAGCCGAGCCACAAGAAAAATTTTATAGGCACTAAACGAGCTACCCCCCGAGATCCGGACGATTCCGGATCTCCTAACCTTCCGCCGCGCCCTCAAGACATGGCTTTTTCAACAAGCGGGACTGACCTAGGGTGAATTTTAAATAGGGAATAATTTTTAAAAATTTTCAAAGATTTTAAATATGACACAGCTATTAATATATTTGCTTTTTAATTGGTTTTATAGGGGAAATNTATAGGGTGTGCCCTATCATTAAGCTACACTTAAAGCCTATTGCCCACTTCTCAAATAAGGCATGGCATTGGAACTGCAAATTGACTACTAAGAATTTCAAGGCACTTAATTTTTAGAAAGAATTACTCAGCCCATAGGGGTTTCATGGCACATGGAGGGAGGGGTAACCTTCAAAGCTTCCAGCCACCCTGGGGCTTTCTCCCTACAGCCAGTCAGCTAGTCATTAAATGTTTAATCAGTCAAGACTTCTTTAGACCAGTGAGCGACCATTTTGGTCTCTCCGAAGGTTTCAGATGGATGATTTGGACCCATGTTGTTTAGGAAATCCTTGGAAACTCTTGAGTTTAATTTTTTGCAATCATCTTTGCAGAGTGAACAAGAAATAAGTTGAATACTCCCCAGTTCAGACAAAGAAATAAAGGTACTTTTTACTGTTGCTGGAATTATTATTTTTTTTTAAAAAATGGGAAATTCAGGTTACGACTGCCACCTACAGGCCACATCCTAGAACTGCAACCGCTACCTTGCATTATTACTCCTAAGTCAAGGATGTCCAACCTTGGAAACTTTTAAGACTTGTGGATTTCAACTCGCAGAATTCCCAGCCATCCATGCAGCATTCTGGGAGTTGAAGTTCACAAGTCTTAAGGTTGCCACGGCTGGAAACCCTGCTCTAGCTGAAAGCCTGCTAAATGACCTTCACCATTGGCTTCAGCAATAATATATAAAGTTTGAGTAATATGAAAATACTTGGCAACTGATCATCCCTCACAAGCCGTTAATGACTTGTTCAGAGACCCAACTGCTCGGAAGCATTTTTTTTTTTTTTTTTTTTTAAATTTTATCTTGTTGAGTTTACTGTCTGAAGCAAGAATTTCCTCAACCATCTGTTGTTCATTAATAACAACCAATAGTGATGGGCAGTTACACTGGCTGCAAATTGACACCTTGGTTTCACTAAACCTGGAATTCGTCAGGAAGCCGGTATGTACAAGTGCCATGTGCTATGTTCACAACCTGGTTGAAAGGCCTATCTCAGAAGCATAGAGAGAGATGGCACCACTGTAACAAGATATTTAAAAAAAAAAAAAACCACTACTGGTTTTGCAAAAGGAGGGCGTACATTCAGGAAATTCATGAGCAATAGCTCTGTTGTGCCGTCCACTCGTCCTTCCATAAGTTAACATTTAAAAGGCCAAATTGCTTGGGGATGAGAAAGCATTAAAGACCATCTGCCCAGACCTATTGACTGTACAAGTAGCTATAAGGTAGCAGCCAAATCCCATGGAACCATCCTTTCAACGCAGAGACACAGGTGAGTTGCTTTCCAACAAGTGGACAAAAATGGTGTTAGGCGATGCCTTGAAATAAATTCTTATGCTGCCTTGGCTATCCATTTCAACAGAAGTTGGGAAGATGCAATTCTAGAAAATCATAGTTCTTTGATTATAATTATTCTGATCTAGTAGATTAAAAAAAAAGCACAACCTTTCATGTGGTTCTTTGCCCAGAGCTGACGCATTCATTCACATCTGATCTCTGAGTAACAAGAAGGACATGCTCTAAAGTAGGAAAAGCTGTTCAAAACACTCTTGACAAGAGTTGTCTTTTTTCAACCAATCATTTGCCCCTTTTGCATTTTAGTTCTCCTGTATGTAGAGAATGAATTCATCCTGCTCTAGAATCAGCCCTTCCTAATCAATCAACTACACATAGCTTTTTTCAAAAAAGTAAAGGGTGCTCAAGGAAGCCACCTTTGCTATCCTCTGATGGGGCCATGCAGCAGTCGAGAAGCCAAGTCACCCACCACTGCTTCACTTTCCCCAAGCTGGGGAACAGGTAGGGTGTTCACAAGAGGGAAGGGTGTCCAAAAAAAAGGTGTGACGGTGCTCCCAAACAGGTGATTTGAGTTTCATTTGGCCTTCGAGTTGTATAGTTGGGTTTGCCATCTTGACTTCATTGACACATACAGCACCATGGACATCTCCGGAAGCAGGGAGTGCCAGAAAACCACTCCTCTCCCCAACACAGTAGTTCCCAAAAAACTCCATAGGAGAGAAAGCTAAGAAGATACCTCCTAAAAGCAGTAGAGCTCCTCTTCAACATGAGCTACTGGAAGAAGGGAAGCAAAACAAGAAGAAGAAAAAGTGGTTTTTTGCCCTGGTGCTTATTTAAGGTGGGCCTGGTGAGAAACCCAACTCAACAAGAAATCCTAAAGCTCTACTTTATCAATTTAGGCTATAGCAGAATCTTGAAAGCCCAGTAGAGTCTCTCTCCTCCATCCTCCACAAAGGTATCAAAGAAAATCAAGGCAGGCAAGTCCTGAGTTTCTTTCTCACCCTTTCCTGATTACCAGGAAGGTAACCTTGGCAACTTAAAGACCTGTGGACTTCGATTTCCAGAATTCTCCAGTCAGCTATGCTCCCAGAATTCCTCAACCAGCATGCTGGCTGGGGAATTCTGGGAGTTGAAGCCCATAGGTCTTAAAGTTGACACGGTTGAAAAACACTGCCTAGGAGTTTTCTCTATTTGCTGTGTAGGGGGTTATTCAGGGTTTACTGACCAGGTAGACTAGCCTTATGTGTCAACTATGCAATGTGTTTTCAGCAGGACCAAAATTAGTCAGCCACAAAGCCCTGAAGAAACAGCTGTTTAAGCTTCTTCGCAAGACCTTTTTAAATGCATTTTATGGCATTTATCAGCTAGCAGAAACCAGCACGGTCTTTAATTAGGAGTGCAGGCTCATCACTGTCCTATAAAAGAACGAAGGTTGTTCTTTTTTAAATAGTGAAGCAATATCATAAAAGTAATTAAAATAATCACTACCTCTGCTGAGTTTCAATTAAAAAAAAGCCATTTGGAGCTTAACTGAACCCACCCTCAATTTACAAGCAAAAATAATAAAAATGGAGAAAGGGGACAGTCATGTTTTATAACACCAAAAACCTCTTTAAAAAAGAGCACCAGTAGCCTTGACCCATCACAAGACCTACTAACCACACAAAGCCCTTATAAACAGAACACTAACACTGATATCCCCTAAACTCTGCTGAAGATGTTACCTAGCCTGGTCATGAAACATTCAGAAACCAAGCCACAAGCTCAGAGAACAAACACCCTCATCCTACACCTGAGCTATTGATATTCACCACTACTGCAAACCCTGTGTCATGGTTCCGACAGATGAAACTCGAGGCATTGTTTACCTTAAAATCTGAATTCTCCTCTCCTGAGCACATAGTATCAAAGCACAATTCCCTCCTCTAATTAACAGTCATAAATCACATTCTCCAATTAGTTTGAAATGCAGGCTTTCCCTCCAGTTCTTCAATCCGGCCATTTCTTATCATCTCTTATTTCAAAAAACCTTGGTTCTCACGCTAGTTACAATATTGTTATGTCTAACTAAACTCCCATGCACATTCCTCCCCCCCCCCCCAGTATCATCTAATTCTAACTCTAATTCTAAGAGTAAAACATAAGAAGGAAAATGGCTGCATCTCTATATGTTGTCAAAGCAAGAACATCCGATGTTAGCAGCGTTGACACCCTGACTTAATCTCCAGGGTTCAGCTCCTGAGATGTCATCTGCATCAATTGCCTTCTCCTTCATCAGTTTCTTCTCTACAGTATGAGTTTAGACTAGTGTTTTCCCCAACATTGGCAAGTTTAAGAACAGTGGACCTCAAACCCCATCTGGCTGGGGAATTCTGGGCGTTGAAGTCCAACTATGGCTGGCAGGGGAATTCTGAGAATTAAAGTCCACCCATCTTAAATTTATGGAGGTTGAGAAACATTGGCTCAGACCTTCTAAAAATGGATCCCCTCGAAAAGAGCAGCTTCAGAAGACCCAAGAAAACAGATATGCTACACGCCATGATGCTTTTCCAAAAAAGGACTAAAAGGATGTGAAGGAAGATACCAAACAACATCACAAGGACAGAATGTAAAAAATGTGAACTGGCTTCAAGCAGCAAAACAGTTATAACTTCTTTTTAGGCTGGAGTAATATGTAAAGTTGCCCAGTGAATATTCTAACAGATTCTCTGTATATTCAGCTTGTATTGGTCAGCTACTTACATATCTTTCCCAAACTAGACACCAATAGTTTTTTTTCAGCTGATCTCCTGTTAGTAAGCTTCAAATGGATCCAACAAAGAATTTCTCTGTTTTAGTATCATCATGAGCAGAGTTTTGCTCCGGGTGTTTTCTTTGCTTCTCTACAACTTTAACATAGAAAAAACGTTGCTTCTTCCCTGCTGAGATCTGAACTATACTGAAAGTAAAATTCTCAGCCCCTCGTCTAGCCGATGATCCAACTTCTCCATTACATTGAGTGACACTGTCACAACTGAGCAGAGCCACAAGGAAAATTTTATAGGCACTAAATATCTTGTTTTGCAAAGATATATGTACATTATTATTATTAATAATAATAATAATAATAATAATAATAATAATAATAATAATAATAATAATAATTCTGCAAGAAATATTTTTGCCTATAAGCAGGAACTGGTGGGATCATAAAATAGAGAAATTCATAGAAAATGATAAAGTTAAACTGCTCTGGGACTTCAGAATTCAAACAGACAAGCACCTGCAACATAACACCCCGGACTTAACAATTGTCGATAAGAAAGACAAAAAGGTCTGGATAGTGGACGTGGCAGTGCCTGGAGACAGCAGAATAGACGAGAAAGAACTGGAGAAGATAACAAAATACAAAGACCTACAAATAAAAATAGAAAGACTGTGGCAAAAGCAAGCAAGGGTAGTACCAATAGTAATAGGCGCCTTGGGTGCAATCCCAAAACAACTTGAACACCACTTGAACACCATCATTGGCATTGACAAATTCGCCATTAGTCAATTGCAAAAGGCGGCCTTACTAGGAACTGCTTCCATCCTACGACGATATCTGTAATACCATCAAACATTCACATCTGCCTATCCCAGGTCCTTGGTAAGGACTCGATAGGTAGACAAAATGCCAAATCCAGTCTGAACATCTGGCTGACTGTGCGATGATCCATAATAATAATAATAATAATAATAATAATAATAATAATAATAATAATAATAATAATAATAATAATAATAATTCTATTGTCACTTTGAAAGTACACCAATCGGCATACATCAAAATGAAATTTTGTTGCATACAGCTCTCAAAGGGTCACCACCTCCGATATCCACTCCTTGTTCGTAGCCAGCTCAAGTTTCAGATCGTCCATTTTAACCTCTAGGGAGCGAACGATGGTTAAACAGGACAGATGGAAATGGAGCTCCATGTGGATTTGCCCTCAAATTAGCTTGTATTCCTGCACGACAACCTCACCTCCTTTCCTTTTTCTGATCTTGTCTCTTCCACCTTTTCCTTAAAGAGGCCTCACTCCTTTTCGCCCCTGGAGAACGCTGCCCCGCCATCAACTCCTCCAAAAGCCTCTCTCCCATCCTCTGGGCCTGCCGACAGCCTCATCCAGTTCCTTCGCTCCATAAGCCCCTCTCCTCCTCGGCCTCCTTTGGAAACAGCCCTTATTTGCAATAGAATCCGTCGCTGGGCCAGCAGTCAGATCTTGCTGCCTGCAGAACAATTTCAAACAGCGCCAACGACTTTTAACGGTCTCACCAAACAGCTAGAAACTCGCCATGCCAGCAAAGATTGTCAGTCGTATGTTGTATGTTACTTTAGTTCCACCACATTGCTCAAACACATTAAAACCTTCCTGATCATGTGGCCTATATCCCTTAATATCCCTCCCATAACTTTTCACCTTCAAGAGCCAATGTAGCCGCTGCTGATCCAGGCGCCGCCATCAAATAAATGAATAAATTAGAGAGCTATTCTCAGCCCTTCAAGGTAGACCGAGCTGGGAAACCAGTCACACATGCTAATACTACTTTTATTATAAGGTTATAGTAACAGAATCTTTCATGTCCAAATGTGTTTTCCCCTTCCCTCTCTTTATCTTTGTCAAAACTAGGGAGGGTCTTGTCTAAGACACTTTCAAGTTATGCTCTGACTCTGGCTCAGATTCAAATTTCTTGTATTTGATTGTTTTCTTCCTCCTGTTCATCCAGGTTATTCCTTCTGTCCATTACAACTGTAGGCATGCTACCTTTTTCTCCTGAAGGAAAGGCACAATAACAGTATAACAGGGAGTTGTGATGGGCCTTGAAGGTCTTCTAGTTCAACCCCTGTCCAATCTCTTCTTTAAAGCATCCAATGATGGAGCATCCACAAACTTCAGGCGGCAAGCCATTCCAATGATTTGATTGTTCTCACTGTCAGGAAATTTCTCCTTAGTTGTAGAAATTTTAGTTTTTCTAAGTTGTTATCTCTTTGATAAGCTTCCATTCCCTCTTGTCCTGCATTCAGGTCCTTTGGAAAATAAGCCCTCCCCCCCCCTTGCTTGTGACAGCCCCTCAAATATTGGAAGACTGCAAACATGTCCTCCCCACCCCTGTATAATATAAATATAACAAAGACACTTCGCAAAGGACTGTTTTAAATTAAATTTATTAAATTATTTAACACTGCTGTTATCGCTTGGCCAGGAAAGACACTTCCAACACTTGCTCGTGGGATTCAACCCCCACCCACACCCACACCCTCGCCCCTTGGAATTGCCATTTAATAAACAATCCCTTCTCCCTCCCGATTTCCAAGGAGGAATCAGGAACTGTGTCTTAAATGTCAAGTCCACGGGGCCGTCCTTCTCAGCAATCCATCTTCTTAGCAATGAATCAGGTGGTCTCAGCCGCTGGAGTTTTGCATTGGCCAGCAGGCCCCCTCAAAGCCGGGCACTTGCGAAGATGGCTAAGGCACGTTGGCTGCACAAGTACATGGAGATGGTGTACAGCGAGGTGGTCTTGTGGTCTTGTACCTTATGCGGTTGATCCCGTCTCGAGGGAGAAACGGAAGATTGCCGGGTCTCCAATATTCAATCAGAGCTTTCGATTGACAAGTGCACTTAATACATCAGATATACAGTGAATACACTTTGATCCCACATTGGAGATTAAAGGGGAAGAAGAGAACACATCCAATCCTAACCAGGACTGGCACATCTGAAATGCCTGGACCCCCCTTGCCCTCCCCTGCCTCTAGGAAAAGGCAACTTACTTCAAAACAACCTTCACTTTCAGGCCCCTGAGATTAGCCTTTGTCCTGAATGACATTGTTCCCCTTCCTAACCGTGGGACAGACCGGCAAAAGTGCTGCGCAGCTTTGGGGTTCTGCCGATTCCTTCTCTGTAGAGAGGTACCTCCTTTTCTTCTTCTCTTACTTTTCTTGCCCTTCCTTTCCTGCTTAACTTTGGCCAGGATAGCTCTTTTGCATTGTCCATCAATTCTGGTTGGGTAGTCATCCCCACTTGATGGGAAGGAAAGAAATCTACTCCTTCTATTTAAGATCAGATATGTGCTACTCGGGCAAAACAACGTGTCCTTCACAGAAGGGTTTCGTGCCCGAGCCTGTGCCCGAAAAAAAATAAAAAATAAACGTCCATTCAACTCTACTGTTTTAAGTATAAAAACTACCAGCAAATACTGTTGGGTACTCTCCTTTCCAACCTGGTCTCTAAAACCAACCAATCAGACGGGAGAGAAATAAACTTCGCTATCTCCTCTACCTGGGCATCCTCAACTGTTGCATTGCCCAGAGATTTGAACCAGCATACTTTAGTCTCATCTTCATCTAGACAGGGAAACAAGGTGGCAGACAGCTAATAATCCTTCATTCAGTTGCCTCTTGCCCATTAGGTAACATCCAACACGATAAATAAAATAACAAACAACCACCCATCTATTGGTTTGCCGAGGAAGGGGGGAATGATTAATGAAACAACCTTATGGGACAATCACTTTATCGCCATGGGAAATTGCGTCGTATCTTCTTTGAGGCCCATCCACAGCAACTTAGCTTTCATCTTCCAAAGGTGCCTCTGGTGAATGCAGGAACCTCTCAGTTAGATGGCAAAGAAAATTCTGCAACTATCCAAATGAAGAAGATTCTGTAGAGGGCAAGTGCTCAATAAGGAAGAAAGACTCCTGCTTCCGACTGCTGGTATCACCCAGGTTCTCTACAGGACTGTTTCTACCCCTAGCTGTCAACACATTTAGAAGCCGTACACTTCCATCCAGCCTGGTCACCGTTTGCAGGGAACTGCAAGGCCTCTGCACCAGTCAGCGTTGGAATGGAAGGGATGGCTATATGTTAGAATGGGCCAGCCACAAAGGGCTTTGTCCTGCTGGCACAAGGCCCAGCTCGACGTGAACACAAAGGCTGTCCATCTTACATCAGAAATAAGTGAGGTTCTTGACGAGTCCCAATTCAAGCATCTGTTTTATTGCTAATGCCTCGTGGGAGACATTATGCCCTGAAGACTGTGGAATAAGATAAAAGAAAACCGATTAGTAGAAGCAGCAGGCTGGTGGTTTTTTTTTTATGCTAAACACATAAACCAGAGCATCTTCAACTAACTCTGGCTTTCCGATTCACCCACTTTGGAATCCTAACACACTACAGTAGGTTGCTTCAAAAAAAAAAAAAGGCAGCCTACTTGCAGTGTACTGTTTTAAAATGGATTTACAATATTACCACATTCTACAGCCACTACCTAGAGTTTCTCTGTTCAGTTAAACTGGGATTGACGTGATGTATGTCATCTCATGCAAAGGTACTATGTATATGGATAAGAAGCTAATATATCCCTTGACCTATTAAACAGAGATATGAGGCCGGAACTGTTTCAGTATGAATAGTTCCCTATCTTCATTAGAAGAGAAGAGATGAGGTTACTCACAGCCATAGACTTCACTGTAACATGCTCGTAGTAGTGAATACTCTGCTTCTTGTCATCTGAACTGGGGTATCCAAAGCCAGCAATATCTACCACATCGCAAAAGTGCAAGGCGACAGTGATAGCCACTAATCCTGTGGTTGGTTTCTAGAGTAAGAGACATTGATAATTGAGGCTTCCATACATGGCAGTCTGGCTTCACTTAGACCAGGGGTAGGCAACCTTGGCTCTTTTATGACTCGTGGACTTCAACTCCCAGAATTCCTGAGCCAGCCATGCTGAGGGGAAAGGGAGAGGTTTCCAAGCTGACCCATGCTGGCTCAGGAATTCTGGGAGTTGAAGTCCACGAGTCATAAAAGAGCCAAGGTTGCCTACCCCTGACTTAGACTTTAGAACAAATGATCCACAGGTAGTCCTTAACTTACAACAGTTCACTTGCTGAGCATTCAAAGTTACAACAGCACTGAAAAAAGTGACTTATATCTGTTTTTCACACTTGCAACCATTGCAGCATCCCCTATGGTCCCATGATCAAAATGCAGACGCTTGTCAACTGACTCATATTTATGGTGGTTACGCAGTGTCCCGGGGTCACATGATCCCCTTTTGCGACCTTCTGACAAGCCAAGTTCATGGGGAAGCCAGATTCACTTAGCATCCATGTTACTAAGTTAACAATGGCAGTGATTCATTTAACGACTATAGCAAGGAAAATGGGGCAAAGCTCATTTAACAAATGTCTCACCTAGCAACAGAAATTTTGGGCCCAGTTGTGATCGTAAGTCGAGGACTATCTGTAGTAACCCCAGTTAAATTGTCCAGAGAGGGTTTGCAAAATTGTTTAGTTTTACTAGGAACATACATAGAAACTCCTTCAATTCATTAACCTGCCCATTTTTTAAAGGGCAATGGTCAATATTTTCAACAATTCCTGGCTTTTAATTTTTAGATCAATCTTAGGAGGTAGCATGAGAGAGGGTGACTGCTATAAGATAGTCCAGTAAATCTTGTGGCTACGCAGAGATGCTAATCTCCCTGAATCTCTTTGGATAAAGAAAAGCTGATCATAGCAACCTAACCCAAATTAGTTATTTGCCTAGCTTATTATCATTTTGCTTCTGTTATTTATAGGGGAAACGCCTAAGCAGAGCATGAAAAGTCTACACTTTGGCCTTGAAACGGTTTAGTTAAGACCTGCTTCAGTCTCATGAAGATTTTCTCATTGTTAACCAAGATTTCAGGAAGTAACTTCAATAAAAACATTACAGATGACTCATTTGTTTAAAAAAAAATGAAACAAATAGATGGATTATCAGGATCTATTTTCATAGGGCAGACACGGAGTCTTGAAGACAATGTAGAATACAATATTTTTATTGTCACGGTGTAATTGACAACAGAGTTAAGTAGTTATGTACGGTAGTTATATAAGAACTGGCAGAAGACTTCCTTATGAATGTTTAAATTTCAGTCATGGAAATTATCTGATCAGGTTCATGCAGAAATAAACATTAAGAAGTGGGAGGAGGGCAGAACTAAGATTTTCAAACAAGTGACAAAAAAAAAGAAATAACCACAGCTTGGCAAACCTGTCTGGAGTAAAAAAAAAAGCCTTTGCAATATAGAAGCTGCCAACCGGGAAAAAACAGAACACTGCAGCCAAAAGTCAAGGTTTTATTTTCAAAGAAGATAAATCAAGGTTGAAATTCTTTTTGAGGGAATGGGTGGTGGTTATAAAACAGGTCACCCGATGACCGACTTGGTTTTACCACCTGTTTTATAGCATCTGTTAAGTGAACGCTGCAGCCATTAAATGAATCACTTGTTCGCTATGGACCGGTTTTGCTGAAAACTGGAAGCAAATGCTGATTTTTTTTTGGGACAAAAACGTCATAACATGCACTCAGGTGCTTCTAGAAACAGAGGGGGACTTTCCACAAATGCAAGCTTCTCTGCAAAAGAGCTCTTCAAACATATCAAAGTACCAGTGATGAAGAACCAAAAGACTTGTCCCAAAGGTGCTTTTTCAAAAGGCAAAAAAACTTTGTTTTTCCTTCAAGATGTTTCGCATCTCATCCAAGAAACTTCTCCAGTTCTGAATGAATGAACTAAAGAAGCTTTTTAGATGAGAAGTGAAATGTCTTCAAGAAAAAACGAAGTTTCTTTGCCTTTTGAAAAAGCACCTTTGGGACAACCATGACATGGATGAATGAGAATCTCCATAGACATTAAACCAAAAGATTTCTTTGGCCAGCCAGCTGTGCAGGCAGATATCTGGTGGACTGTCCTTCTCAAGCATAGAAGTTTCTCTGGAGATGTAAAGTCCAGATATATGGCAGGAGTGGCTCAGGAATTCTGGGAGTTGGCTTCAAATCATGTATTCAAATAATCCATCCCTTCATTGCATACTCATACTTCTAATTCTCTTCTCTCTTCTCTCTCTTCTCTCTCTCTCTCTCTCTCACACACACACACACACACACACACACACACACACGTACATCTGGTTATCTCGCCTTACCTCTCTAAGCTTCCACAAGTGCTTCATTGGAAGCTTAAGCACTTTAGCAGCCGCAACTTCCATAAAATATGGGTTCAGAATTCGTACTTGCTTAGGATTTGCATTCCAAATTAAGGGAGGCTGTTTCCAGAAACCCTTCCGAATCTGGAAACATAGCAGACACAGGGAAATTAGTCACACACGCTTTACATCAAAAGCATAAGTGTCTAACCTGGTGAAATAGGGAGAGAACGAAAAGTAATGCAGAAAAAAAAACCTACTTCTCCAATTTTAGGAGAAGCATTTTGGTGTTTCATTTGGACACTTGATCTCCCGTTTGATTCCTCACGTTCTCTGCGGCTTCCTACTGTTTGGCGTCAAAAATGCTCAAGAAATACAGAACGAGCATTCTGTTGACTGGTGTTGTGATGTTGTCAGCCCTCCAAGGTAGACCAAACAGGGAACTAAAAGCAGGCAAGCTAAAATTACTTTTATTCTAAGGTTACAGAAATAGGATTTGCAGGTTTGAATATATCTCTTCCCTACTTCTCTTTACAAGTAGTTCTCGATTTAAGACACGGTCATAAGTTGTGATGGTTATAAAACAGGTCACCCCATGACCGACTTGGTTTTACCACCTTTCTTACATCGTCTGTTAAGCGAATGCTTAATAATTTTTAATTATTAGGCCATTGCAAATATTTCCTTTTAATCTGGTTTTAAATTGGTATTTATTGTAATATTGGTTTTATAAGGCTGTCAGCCGCCCTGAGTCCGGTAAGGAGAAGGGCGGGATACAAATCAAATAAATAAATAAATAAATTAAATGAACCACAGGTTCGCTACGGGATGGTTTTGCTGAAAATTGGAAGTAAATACTGAGGTTTTTTGGCAAAAACTTCATAAAATGCAGTCATGTGACCAGAGGAGACTGCGATAACTAGGGGGGGGGGGCAGCTGTTGGAACTTTGGAACCAGGTTGTAAGTAGCTCCAGGAAGGTCTCTTGTAACTTCAAACGGTCACTAAGCGGCCAGTCGTAAATTGAGAACTACCTCTATCTTGATGAAAACTAAGGTAGGTCTTATCTGAAAGCATTCACAAATTTCTTTCTGTCTTGGAGTCAGATTTGTTTTATTTGATAATTTATTTAGACAGCTCTTCTTTCTGTTCCTCCGGGTTTTTCCTTCTGCCTTCTCCAATCGCAGAAGGACTTAGTGAAGCAATGTTGTTTCAATCACAGATGAGCAAGGAAATCAGACAAAGAAAATGGATCTTGTCCACATCTGGTTAATGAGCTTCATTTACGTGAGACCAAAATTGGACATCCCACATTCAACCCCACAAACAAATCAGTATTTATAACACAAACACTCTGCTTTGGAGGGTGGAAGAAAAGAACTTCCGAATCCACAGTGAATTTGTTTTTTCTTCAGCAAGTGGGCCTTGTGTCCTTTTCCACGATTAAACACACCCACAAAAAAGATAGGCTAACCGCTTACTCTTTTCTTGTCGTGGAGAATTGTCTCCATCCACAAAAAATCCATGGGTTTGAACGCCACTAACACCAGCAATGTGTTTGGGTTGTTCTCAGTCTGAGGATTGAAGTGTGCTGACTCGGGATAGAAAAGTCGCATGGTGGTTTTGGTGCCCACATCACGTTCGTAACCATGGACTGGCGCATTGTTCAGCCTGGAGAGAGGAAGAGAAGATGATACACAAGGGCACAAAGTCATGTGGGCATGGATTCATGTATAAGGAAATATTCCAGCTATAAGAAACTGATGCCGGAACAGTGGCCACTGGTCGGTTGGGCAGGGCACATGGAACATGAGAACAGAGCATGTTTTTTCTTCAAGAATTGGTTCAGTAATATTTTTTTAAAAAAAATATGTCAGGTTCGAAGCACGTTTTTTCTGGTTTGACAATTATTGCTTCTCAGCTTGCCAACAAACTTGGGGGGAAAAGGGATTGGAATGCAGACGTCAAAAGATCAAGAAAACAGACCATGAGAACCAAGGACAGTTCACCAGATGTCTGGCCAGACCCAGAGACACTTTCTCATAACAATATTATTCCACCTAATTGGGAAACGTGACCTTACCAAGAAGGAGGAGGGGAAATTCTATACTTTTATTATATGAGATTGGGTGAGGTTTTGCCAGAGCCGGTTTTGCATGCATGCGGGCCAAAATGATGTACTCAATAAAGTTTTACACTGAAAGTTCAGAAAGCCACGAAGGTGTTTGCTTGGTTCGGTTCGTCAGTTGGAACCTTGACAAAATAAACTTATGATCACAACAGAGCCCAAAATTTTCATGGCTAAGCAAGATAGTTGTTAAAGGAGCTTTGCCCCATTTTACGGCCTTTCTTGCCACAGGTGTAAGCGAATCGCTGCAGCTGTTAACTGAATCACGCGGTCATTAAGAGAATCTGACTTCCCCATTGGCCTTGCTGGTCAGGTGGTCACAAAAGGGGATCACATGACCATGCCACCATCATAAATACACGCCAGTTGCCAACATCTGAATTTTGACTACGTGACCCTAGGGGTGCTGCAACGATTGTGGGGGAAAAAACGGCCATACGTCGCTTTTTTCAGTGCTGTTGTAACTTCAAGCAGTCCCTAAACAAACGGTTGTAAGTCAAGGACTTCGTGTATATTGACACGTGGGCAGAAACAGCATCCCAGCATCAAGTATTCCTAAACAAAAGATATGCCCTAATATGGCCAGGTTTCCCATTATGAGTAATTCTCTGGTCCATTGTGATATAAATGGAAATGACACAGATCAACATCATCTGCTTCTCAATACCTGATCACAATATCGTATTTGTTAATGACTTCTCCCATTGAGCTGTTTCTCAACCGATAGCCGTTCCCAACGACTGCACATCGGCGGCACTTCAAGCTGCAAAACAGGCAAAGAGGACGTTTAATGCACCACACATCACATTTCACTGTTACAACTCATCGCCTGCATTACCAAGTGCTCTTCCATGCAGTGATGGAAAGCATCTCTGGTATATGCTATGCTCAATCTCTAGATAGATAGTCCTTGGGTTACGACGGCAACTGGGGGCTGAGATTGCTGTCACTAAGCAGTGCAATAGTTAAAAAAATGATGTCACAGTTTCTTTTAGGCAGCCAAAGCTCCAGAGGGCCAACACACGCCCCCCTGGCTTTTAGGCAACCCAAACACAAGCACGCAATGGGTGGTAGCCACAGTTCCTCCACACACACTTCCCAAGGAAGTACTAGACTGCTACAGTGTGTGAGCCTCACTCCTAAAGAACAATATTTCTGACTACTAGCCCTAGGCAGCTTCAAGGGGCTTTATTTCCACAAAGTAACAGAAAGCGCCTCCCTTCTCCCTCCTAGAACACCTTCAACACAACCACAACAAAAACACAACTGTTTTTCTGCTCAGCTTTTTATCATCCTTGGGCAACTGGGGCGGCCACGGAGGGGTCTTAAAATGGGCAGGGCAACATCAGCCCAGCTGCTAGCCAATTTCAGGCAGCCTGCCCTCTCCTGCACAACCACATTGCTTAGCAATGATAACCCCAGCAGGTGTCACAATCTGAAGATGTGCATGGGAAATGGGAAACATTGAGAATGAATGAATAAATAAATGAGTAAATGAATGAATTCATTCTTTATTTGGCTAAGGGTGATTAGACACAGAAGAAATTTGTCTCCGGTGCAGAAACTCTCAGTGTACATGCAAAGCAACAGAATAATAATAGTCATAATAATAATATCAATAAAAGGGAGGAATATAGAATGTTATTTTACGTTACGTTACGTTACGTTACATTATATTATTAATGTAACATAATGTAACGTAGTCCCAAAAGTGCTTTTTCAGGAGGCAACGGGACTTTCTTATTTTTCTTTTGAAGACGTTTGGTTTCTCATCCAAGAAGCTTCTTCAACTCTGACTGGGTGGTGGGGAATGGCTTCAACGACTCTCTAAAAGAATGCAAATGACCAGCTGTCTGCAAGGAATATAAATCCTTCCATTTCCCCACCATCCAGTCAGAGCTGAAGACACCATGACCTGGAGGACTGAGAATCTCCATAGACCTGTGAGTAAGGTAAGGTAACATAATGCAATATAATAAAAGAACAAACACAATGTAGATAAGATAACATAAGATAACATAAGATAAGATAAGATAGGTTAAGAAGAACAAAAAACAGTACTACAGTCATACTAAACGGGTAAATGCACATAGACATTAGACAGCATTGAGAGAGTCCCGGATAAGGAGCCTAAAGATGTCATGGGGGGGCAGGGGGGAGGAACAGGAGTGGCTCTATAGGCTTCTACAGGCAAGCTGAGAGCTGTTTAACAAGTGGATGAAACCCAGCCAAGCAAAAAGCAGAAGTGGTCAATGAAAAAAAGGCAGGGAGGGGAAAATGAAGCAAGAAGTAGAAGGGAATGGATAGAGATAATCCTCGAACTTACAACCATTCATTTAGTGACTGTTCGATGTTTCCACGGCACCAAAAGAAGTGACTTAAAACTGGCCATCACACTTATGACCATGCATGTTTCCCCATACTCACGTGATCAAAAGTCAGACACTTGGCAACAGAAACGTTATGTACAACAGTTGCAGCGTCCCGGGATCAGGTGATTGCCATTGGCAACCTTCCAGGTGGTTTCTGACAAGCAAACTCAATGGGGGGGGGGAGCCAGACTCGCTTAAGACCATGTGATGCACTTAACAACTGCAGGGATTCACTTAACAACTGTGGCGCAAAAGGTCACAAAATCTGGCGTGACTTAACAACCGTTCAGCTTAGTAACAGGATCCCCGGTCCCAATGGCAGTTGTACTGTAAGTGGGGGACTGCCTGTCCTAGCAAGCTCTAAGCGAGAAGCCCTCTCCACGGTCTTCAACGCAAAGCAAACTTCCTGATCTTTTAAGGCTGTAGAATAGCTCGTGTATTTTCAAAAGGGAACTGGAAATTTCCAATGTGCTTAAAAACGTCAGGAAAGGGGGAAACGGATAAACTGATATTACCTTTCAATGTTTTCGGGGAGAGAGAAGCTTGTGATGGTTAGAAGACGTAGGAGAATTTCCTCTGCAGAGCAAACAACACAGGCAATTAAGAAAGCTGGTTAAGATACCTATTACATATTAGGAACAGCAGAACAAAATGGGACAATTTGCTCCAGCTAACTTGCCACTACCAATTCGCCACGGTCAGCTGGCCACAGGAAAACTCACCACGGCCAAATCGCTAGCAGGCACCTCGTCGCAGGAAAATTCAACCATTTCATTTATTTAAAATAATTTAAAAAATAATTTTAATTTTTGTCATTCACATTTCATTCCGTCCTCCTTTTGTATCCCTTCTTTAATGATTCTATTTCACCATTTCTTTGATATTGGTGTAACTCTTCTCCTGCGGCAACTTGTCCCATGGAAAGCTGGCCGTGGCAGAATTGTCCCGTGGCAAGATGGCCGTGGCGAGTTGGCCACGATGAGTTGGCTGTGGCAACCTGTCCTAGAAACGAAATAACCGTATTCGCAAAGAGACATCTTAAAAAGGCTGAAAGCTCACTGACGTGAGTCCATTGATCTAACTCCTTACCCCTGTCAGGATCCTGCCATTGGATCTATTTTCATCCTGAAAGTACTTAAGTTAATTAATCTGATCAGATTTATTGTTCAGAAACCTAATCCGTCTCTTTGTGAAGGCAGCTATTTCTCCCTCCAAATGTTCACAAACTAGCTGCTCAACGATCTAGTCCAGATACATACAAGTATCGGCATCAAGATGGCTAGTTTCTAAATATTTAGCTTTTAGAATTTTTTTCTCTCTTTTTGGAAGATGGAAAACACGTGTCTCTTGCAATGATATCTGCTTCTTTTGTAGTCAACCTTAACATACCTTATTTGAAACACATTTCCTATACATTTTCCTTCTCAAACTGAGTTCGCCAAAAATAGACTTGGTAATGCAGCTATATATTTTCTTTAGTGCTCTCTTATTTTTGCTCATTTAATTGTGTATTCATAGTTTCTTCAGTGTAAGGTTATATAGGGTCCCCAATAAAGCATCTCCTGCTTGAACGGGGGGGGGGGGGGGGGGGGGGGGTTGGACTAGAAGACCTCCAGAATCCCTTCCAGCTCTGTTATTCTGTTATCCAATGCTTTCCTTCAACAAACTGCCCATTAATCTGGAACTTCTTAAATATTTCTACTGGGAAAACTATAACAAATATGTCCTTAAACATGCTGCAGTCTACTCAAATCCAGGTTGAATGTCTGAACGTGCTTCCCTTTCTCAAGCTAACCTTATCATTTCAACCAAAGGTTTATATTTTACAATTACAATTTTTCCTGGTAATCAAACGGCTAAGGATAGCTGCTTCTATTGTTTCTTTTCTTTCCCTTCTGGAAGATGAAAATGTCATCAAGGTAATAAGAATAAATTACATGTCCTTTCTTAACAAGTTTTTTTTCTCGCTTCAAACGTCTGATATTTAACACATTTTAAAAGAGATCTGTGCTACTAAATAATTTAATAAAATAAAATAAAAAAAGTTCAGCTTTTTAAAACACGTTGTGTGCAGTATTAATTGTGTGGAAATTTAAGAGAACCACCCAATCAATACATAAAAGAAATAAAGCTAAGACTCCCATGATTAATAAGCAGAAGCCAACACATTTTGTAACACAATAGACTTTTCATTAAGTGACTTTTGTATACAATGGCAGTTTTGTCTAACACAAAGAGAGACACAGATTAGGAAATATTACTGTTCCTTTTTTGTATAAAAATCCTTGAACTGCGTTTAGTTTTTAGAGTTCATCTCTTCCTGGACAAATAATGTTTAATGGACTGTCTGTTATTTTTGAGTACTGTAACCAACTTGGTGATGTTGATGTTATATCTCAGTGTGGGGAAGTTGGAGACAAAATACTTTCCTTTGTGTTGTTATCATGGTTGAAATACCAGCCAAGAGCAACTTTATAATGGATCCATTCATGTGCAGCAAAAATTTATCTAGTGCATTATGTCAACTGAACCTTTTGTCTACTGGAGCAAAACCAATGAAGTTAAAAGGGTCATGCAGTTGAAATAATTAATATGGAGATTTCTTTTAAAGCGATGAACCTGATTTCATCGTAGATAAAAATGGAATCGTTAACAAAATCATACAATGGCAAATCACCCAGTTATATAACTTCTGTCTTTGTCCCGCGACGAAAAATTATTTTCAGGAGACTAGCTTTTAAGCAGAAAGACTCCAGATCATGGCCACAGCAATACTGGTGAAGGAACTGAAATAACTGCTCCTGAATTTTTTTTAAAAAATAATCTTTTTTCTGGCTCAAAGGTATTTTAAACTTGTATCCGAATTTTTTTGGGGGGGGGAGGATGTTGGGTGGGTGATACCTTTGAGGCAGTTTTGACTACTGGTAATTGCCTGGACAAATCCATAAAGTATTCTTGGTAAAATGTTGAAAGTGATTTGACATTTCCTTCTTCCTAGGGTTCCCTGGGCAAGGTCACCCAATGAGAAAGAGAGAGAGAGAGAGAACACAAGGGAGCATAACTGTCTATTTCTTCCTTCACTTCCATCCTTCCTTTCCAACACCTATCAAGTCTACTCTGATTGCCATAACGGTTAATACCAAACAAACCTAGGTAGAGTAGGCAGAGGAGAGCCACTAAACAATGGCATGAATGTCTTGTTCAATAGCTCTTGAGTGTGCAAGTCTGAAAAGAAAGACATCAAATGCAACTCCGTTGTAGGAAGCTACGTAATTCTGGATCTGCCTGGAGATCATCTGGAGATGATAAGAGTGGACCTACTCTATGCTCAGAAATGGAAGGTCACATTGATCTACAATGTGACTGACGGAACTAGCAGAGATGGCTAAATTGACTGTTTTGATTAAAGAAAACAAAAATACAAGTACTTTTATTTCTACGTGGAAACCGCTTCTGGACTTTGTGCTTGAGGTGGAAAAAAATGAAATTTTGATTTTGGCCTTTTCTGATTAGATAGATTTGTTGTTATCAAAATGGGTAGTTTATACTATTACATAAAAGTAAAAAGTTGAGGTGTGATGTTAATGTTCTATTTTACTGCACCAAAGGAAGTTGGAAGTCAAATGTCTTTTTTTGTCTTTTTTTCTCCTTGCTTTCCACCACTTTTCTCTCCCCTTTCCCCTTCCCAATCTTTCCTACTATTTACTTTTGTATTTTCTTTGCATTTTACACTATAAACTAATAAAATTTGATAAAAATAGATGATAGAGTGGATCTTGGAGAAATTTAGAGGAGGACAAAATTACTAAAAAAAAAAACCCACACCAAACCATATTCTGCATCAGATTCAGGCATGCCGGGCAAATGAAACTTAATATGTTGAGCCATCATTCCAACAAAGCCATTAACAAAGGAGGATGAAAACTGTCCAACCAAATAGAAGTAAACTAGAATAAAAAATAAATAAAATAAAATAAAAATAGAAGCGTTATGTTAAGAAGGAGGGAGAAAGAGAAGGAGATATATTGTTTGCTTACCTGCTCCTTTCGTACCATAAGGCAGTTCATAAAGTGAGGGGGTCTTCTCCCAAAAATAGTGCTTTAGCTGTAAAAACAGTGGAGGTTCCCGTGTGTAACTGGAGTCAAGAAAGAAAAGATGAAGATATGATTCAGAGACCGTTGGCAGCTTCTCTACTTTTATCTTTCCTTTCTTGTTTAGCAACACTTCTGGGGCCCACAACATTCCTTCCCCCTTGAAGTTCAGGAAAATTAAATAGAAAAGACCTGCAATCATCTCATTCTTCTCAAAGATGATCTGGGGACTGCAAGCTAAAACATATAAGGAACGGTTGCTGAAATTCGGTATGTCTAGTTTAATGAAGAGAAGGACGAGGGGGGACATGATAGCAGTGTTCCAATATCTCAGGGGCTGCCACAAAGAAGGGGGAGTCAACATATTTTCCAAAGCACCTGAAAGCAGGACAAGAAGCAATGGGTGGAAACTCATCAAGGAGAGAAGCAACCTAGAACTAAGGAGGAATTTCCTGACGGTTAGAACAATTAACCAGTGGAACAACCTGCCTCCCGAAGTTGTGAATGCTCCAACACTGGAATTTTTTTTAAAAAGAGACTGGACAGCCATTTGTCTGAAATGGTATAGGGTTTCCTGCCTGAGCAGAGGGTTGGACTAGATGACCTCCAAGGTCCCTTCCAACTCTATTATTGTTATTGTTCTAGCAAACAACAGGCTCTGTTACTCACTTTGATATCAGTTGTGCAGCTTTCTTTTCTATCTCTTTTACAGGACAAGTCATCTTTTCATCTTGAAAGTGGAAATCAAAACTGGAAGACAAATGGCAAGGAGGAAGAAAGGGATATTGTTGTTGTTGTTGTTAACAATCTGCAGTTAGATTCATAGGTTAAGACTGGTAGAAATTTAATGATTCCAGTCTTATTATTATTAGCAGTACTAGTAGTACTAGTAGTAGCATTAATCTACAGTTAGATTCACAATCTAAGATTGATGAAAACTAAATAATTCAAATCCTAACCAAAGACCTAAGAAGTATTAAGGTAGTGCCTACGGGTACAGATAATTCCAAACAACGTTTTGGTAAAATTGGGGTTTTTTTTAAACAAAACAAAACAATTAGGGCGTTCACTATGATTATTTTTCTGCTTCAGTTGATAAGAAGCAAATTCTTGGCGTCAGCCTTGCAAGATAGATCAGACTAGAAAAGCAAAGTCACGCAAGCCAGTGTAACTTTTATGACAGGGTTATAGTAACGAAATCCATAATGGACTGTGTCCGATAAGCAAAATATGATTCTACAGCACGTATGTGAATAAGGATCTCAGAATGAATCCTTTGTGATTATCTGGAACAAAGGCAGGGAGGGGTAAAGTATATTAAGACTTGCAGGTTTCTGTTATTATAACCTCACAAGAAATGTAGTGTTATAGTGTTTTGATCTATTCTAGACTATCTCCAAGGCTTGTATTTATTTTGCAAGGCTGAACATGCTTCTTCCCTCCCTTCTTTATTGTCATTAAAACTAAAGAGAGCCTTTTCCGAGAGGCTTATTTTGAATTATATATCTGGCTCAGATTCCAATTTCTTTGATTTCACAATAGCCTTGGTTGTGGATCTTTCTCCTGTGACTCAAGGATATTCCTTCTGCCCATTACACAGAGGGTACAAAATGGTATTAGTGGACTAGCTGGTACACTTCTGTATAATTTTATTGTGACACAAGATGAAGCAAGGCTACTTGAGGAAAAGTGGAATATACATCTAACATAAAGCCCACTGTGGGAAAAGGCCATTGATGGACTGTATAGATCTCACCTCGAAAACCCATGGAAAACTCATGGCTGGACAAAAATATATATTTAAAATTAAATAACTGAATGATTATATCACTTTTTAAAAACTGTTTGCTTTTTATTATTATTTTTAAAAAATGGTCACACAGTCCCATTCTAGAACATTACCTAACAGTACTGAGATGTCCCAAATGTGCCTTTTTTTTCAACAAGCAATTGGACTTTGTTTTCAGTTCAGAACTGAAGAAGCTTCTTGGATGAGAAGCAAAACATCTTCAAGGAAAAACCAAGTCCAGTTGCCTTTTGAAAAAGCACCTTTGGGACAACCATGACCAGGATGACTCCATAGACAGCACTGAGATGGTCTTCAGGGGTTCTGTCTTCAATTATCTCACACTGTGGTTTAGGAGGCGAGATATAACATCCTGAATAAGATCACTACTTTTGTGTTTCAACAGATTTATGTGGGATCATGCATTTCTTGTAGTGTACAGGCAAAGATGTTGAACTAGGCCCAGTGAGACCCAGATTCAAGTCCCTCCGCAGTAGCAGAGGTTCACTTGATGACTTTGGGCTGGATCCTCTCTCGGCCCAAGAGTCAGTGAAGTAAAGTAGAGTGGTAAATGTGTTGGATTTCAAATTCAAACCCATCATCGGCCATGGAAGCTGGGTGTGAGCTTCTATAGGAAGGGACCTTAGAACAGCAACTTTCTCTCAGCTTAATCTACCTCATAGTGTAATTATTGAGGTTGGGGGACAGTAGGACAGAATGCTACATATTCTGCCTTGAGTCAATAAGTACTGTATATAGGTATAGTTCTCACTTTCAAGCTGTATTAAAAAGGGACCAATAAACAATAAGGATTCAGAACAAAAATCTTGCTTACTTATAGCCCAACCTCCTCTGTGTGTGTGTGTGTGTGTGTGTGTGTGTGTGTGTGTGTGTGTGTGTGTGACACAGGCTCAAAATTCTGAAAAGTGACTTCTAGTTAGCGTTGTCCATCTAACTAAGGAGACAAAGTAAGGAATAATGAACTTCCTATATCCTTTTTTTTTTTTAAGAAATACACTCACAGCTGTATATACCTTTCTTCCCGGGATATCGTATACCACACCATCAGCAAAAATACAGCCAATACTCCAAGTATCTTCCATCCTGAGCAAAGAAAAGAGTAGGAGAGGTGTTAAGCCCGAGTCCTTCAACAAGGGAATCTTTCAACCATAAAATATGGAAGAGAGGAGGAGAGTTAGTTTAATAAATTTGAATGAATGAACGAACGAACAAATGAGAGTGGGCAGGTCTTTCCAATATTTTGAACATAAATTTTTTCCATTAAAACAAAAAACAACCAACCAACAAAAAAAATAGGTATTGGGAAAGAGATCAATCATGGCATTTGTATGCTTCTACTAAGTTTCTAGCACCTGTACCTACTACTCTCTCTGCACTTTGGAATGAAGTTACGTTTAAAACTGGATAGCTCAAACCAGCAAAAGAAACCATACTTCCAACCTGGCTTGTTGTAATCAAGGCCAAACACAATGTAGATAACAGGACAAACACTGCAGCTAAGGAAAACAGCATATAGCAGTCCTTAACTAACAACTGTTTAGTGACCGCTTGAAGTTACAACGGCTCTGAAAAAAATGACTTTTTCACACTTACGACGGTTGCAGCATCCCCTTGGTCATGTCATCAAAATTCAGATGCTTGGCAACTGGTTCCTGTTTATGATGGTCGCAGTGTCCCAGGGTCACGTGATCCCCTTTTGACAAGCAAAATCAATGGGGGAAGCCACTGAACATCTGTGTTCCTAACTTAATAACTGAGTGATTCATTAAAC
>NW_015387531.1:138278-159253 GCF_001527695.2 Protobothrops mucrosquamatus | reverse complement strand
TAATAATAATAATAATAATAATAATAATAATAATAATAATAATAATAATAATAATAATAATAATAATAATAATAATAATAATAATAATAATAATAAAGTTGGAAGAGACCTTGGAGGTCTTCTAATCCAACCCCCTACTCAGGCAGGAAACCCTACACCATTTCGGACAAATGGCTGTCCAGTCTCTTCTTAAAAACTTCCAGTGTTCGAGCATTCACCGCTTCTGGAGGAAGGTTGTTCCACTGGTTAATTGTTCTAACTGTCAGGAAGTTTCTCCTTAGTTCCAGGTTGCTTCTCTCCTTGATTAGTTTCCATCCGTTGCTTCTTGTCCTGCCTTCAGGCGCTTTGGAGAACAGCTTGACTCCCTCTTCTTTGTGGGCAGCCCCTGAGATATTGGAACACTGCTATCATGTCCCCCCTCGTCCTTCTCTTCGTTAAACTAGACATACCCAGTTCCAGCAGCCTTTCCTTATATGCTTTAGCCTCCAGTCCCCTAATCATCTTTGTTGCTCTTCTCTGTACTCTTTCTAGAGTCTCAGCATCTTTTTTTACATCGTGGTGACCAAAACTGGATGCAGTATTCCAAGTGTGGCCTTACCAAGGCATTGTAAAGTGGTACTAACACTTCACGTGATCTTGATTCTATCCCTCTGTTAATGCAGCCTAGCTGTGTGTTGGCTTTTTTGGCAGCTGCAGCACACTGCTGGCTCATATTTAAGTGATTGTCCACTAGGATTCCGAGATCCCTCTCACATGTGTCCCATGGTCACATGACCATGGGACACAGCAACCGTCCTAAATAGGAATCTGTTGCCAAAGCGTCTGAATTTCGATCACATGATCACGGGAATGCTGCAAAGGTCGCAACTGTGAAAACGGTCATAAGTCACATTTTTCAGCAGAGTTGTAAGTTTGCACGGTTACTAAACAAAAGGTTGTAAGTCAAGGGCTACCTGGATTAAGTACTGCTAGCACATTTGATATTCAGCAATTGATTAAGGAGCTAGCTAATCCATTGTTCTTACTTTCTGATGACTTATCAATATAGTACAATATGTGTGATTTGAAATTTGGCTATTAGTCGTGATGGTTTGCGATCTAGATCTGCTCTGAACAGTACTAGAATGTTCTTCCTCTATTACTAAGCAGGATAACCTAGCGATTATAAAAAAACTATTTGCCTTTTCACCAATTAAGTCAATATTTTTATTAAAGCTTTTTCCTTCTAATCCCCAATATCAGCAGTCAAATATTCCAAGTTACTTCCTTTAGCAAACAAAATGTGTTCTGTTGTTTTTAAATGCTCCCCCCCCCCCCTTTGTTTCTCTTAGCATTTAGCAAGGAAATAGATATGATTTTTTCCCCACACATTTTAACAACAGAAGCAATAAAAGAACTCCAGCTGTTCAGGAAAGAAAAAAGAATGATATAACACATGCACTTGCTGAACTTAATATTATTACAGCAGTCAAGGCTGGTGCAGTGAATTACCCGCAAGCGTCTGCTTTTAAGGAATTTTTGGAAGATCGCGTTCAAAAAGGACATAGTGGAAGTAGAGACGGTTCAGAGAAGGACAACTGAGATGATCAAAGGGCTGGAGAAGCTTCCCGGAGAGGAAAAGTTGCAATAAGTGAAGGTTTTTAGTCTAGAAGGAGGACATGATTGAGATGTACCGTACAAAATTAAGCATAGTATGGATAAAGTGAACAAGCAGAAGATGTTTTCCCCTTTCTAAAATACTAGAATCCTTCTCCCAAAGGAGTTTTCCAAAAGGCAACTGGACTTTCTTGGTTTTCGTCCTTGAAAAGGAACAAAATGAAATTCAATGGTGAAAAAAGTAAGGTTCTACATTTAGGCAAGAAAAACCAAATGTACAGGTATAGTATAGGGGGTACCTTGCTCAATAGTAGTAACTGTGAGAGGGATCTCAGAGTCCTAGTGGACAATCATTTAAATATGAGCCAGCCGTGTGCTGCAGCTGCCAAAAAACCCAACACAGTGCTAGGCTGCATTAACAGAGGGATAGAATCAAGATCACGTGAAGTGTTAATACCACTTTACAATGCCTTGGTAAGGCCACACTTGGAATACTGCATCCAGTTTTGGTCACCACGATGTAAAAAAGATGTTGAAACTCTAGAAAGAGTACAGAGAAGAGCAACAAAGATGATTAGGGGACTGGAGGCTAAAACATATAAGGAACAGTTGCTGGAATTCGGTATGTCTAGTTTAATGAAGAGAAGGACGAGGGGAGACATGATAGCAGTGTTCCAGTATCTCAGGGGCTGCTACAAAGAAGAGGGAGTCAAGCTATTTTCTAAAGCGCCTGTAGGTAGGACAAGAAGCAATGGGTGGAAACTAACCAAAGAGAGAAGCAACCTAGAACTAAGGAGAAATTTCCTGACAGTTAGAACAATTAACCAGTGGAACAACCTGCCTCCAGAAGCGGTGAATGCTCCAACACTGGAAGTTTTTAAGAAGAGACTGGACAGCCATTTGTCCGAAATGGTATAGGGTTTCCTGCCTGAGCAGGGGGTTGGACTAGATGACCTCCAAGGTCCCTTCCAACTTTACTACTATTATTGTTGTTGTTGTTGTTGTTGTTGTTGTTGTTGTTGTTATTATTATTATTATTATTATTATTATTATTATTATTATTATTATTATAACATTACACTTCTCATCCAAGCAGCTTCTTCGGTTCTCAACTGAACTGAGCAGAACTGAAGAAGCTTCTTGGATGAGAAGCAAGACGTTTTTAGGGGGGGAAACAAAGAATGTCCAGTTGTCTTTTGAAAAGCACCTTCAGGGCAATCATGATCTGACTGAGAGTCTCCACAGGCATTAGAACCACTCATGCAATTGAATCTTGGAAGCATCAGAACAAACAAAAGGAGATATTCTTTTATACAATATGTAATTTAACTTGAGAATTTGCTACTGGGTGATGTGATGCTAGCTAATACCTAGACTGCTTTCAGAAGAAAAAAAAAAGGAACAACATTGGACCAATGTACAGAACCTGGCTGAGGAATTCTGGGAATTGAAGTCCACAAGTCATAAAAGGGCCAAATTTGAAGACCCCTGCTATAGAAGATCTGAGGATCAATGGCTATTAGTCTTGATGAATGTGACTGCCTAAGAAGGCCATCTGCCTGGAGACTGATGAGTTTACTGTGAAACTGACCGCGATGGACTAGATGAGGTCCAGGGATCCAACCCAACATGGCAATGCTTATGAAAAATTGACTGCAAATTCTCCCATGCTCTTTGAAAGAATCCAAATTTGGGTACCGCACCTCACACATTTAAGTTCCTTTTGAACTTAAACAGTCAAGTAGATAATTTTTAAAAACAAGTTTGTTTTTTTTACGTCTTTTCAGATTCTCTACAAAGGAACACAAGGTACATTACTTGATCCTATCACAATAACCCAGAAGAAAACAAAAAAGCTGCCACAGAGCAAATAAATCTGAGAATTTGAGATGCTGAAACAAAGATCACGAGAGGATAATTAATCAGCTAAGAAGTAAACTAATCTATCTGATTACATTTTAGTAAACTTAGATATGAATTTTGACACAAATACAACTCCTTGACTACTATACATAGACATAGTTTCTTGACAACAAATATGTAAAAGCTCCTCTCTGAGGGATATGAGCAGCTAAGAAATATGAAAATAAGTGGCTTGTCAGTGCTTCTTCTGAGACTTGTATTTATTTATTTGACTTCCCAGTCTAATCCTGGAACATTCTAGTGCTTTCCCATTCAAATATTAACCAGCATGAAGCCTGCTTAGCTTCTTGACTTATGATCAAAATGGCGCCTTGACGTACGACCAAAATGGGGCCCGGAATTTCAATCGTACATTGTTGATTTTGTAAGTCGAAGCACGTAACCAGACTCGATTTTTTAAAGAGAGCCATGGGTGGTCACGTTTACACAACAGTTGTAAAGTCGCTGTGGTCACGTGACTGTGATTTGCAATGCTTGCTGCCATTGTACAGCCGAAAATGGCAAGAAAACCCCCACTAATTTGATATGCTGAATTCATTTAACGGCCACATGATTCACATGGTTATTAAACGAATCCAGCCTATCCAATTGACTTCCCCCCCCACATTTTCTGCTGGATAATGGCAACACGCATCACAAATTATACACGTGTTAACCGCAGGATGCTGCAATTAGCCAGAAATACGAGCCAGTTCCCAGGCACCCTAAATAAATAAGTAAGTAAGTAAGTAAGTAAGTAAGTAAGTAAGTAAGTAAGTAAGTAAATAAATAAATCAAATACATCAAATACATCATGTGACTGCAGGGAGGGGGGTCAGGAGTCATAAATACCCTTTTTGTGGTCTGTTGTAATTTTGAGCAGTCGTTAGGCTGTCACAAGTTGAGGAGTCCTTGTAACTAAGCATTCATTCCCTTTTCTCTCCCTCCCCAAAATTAAACTCAAGACATTCATCAGGACCCAGGTAGGCCACGCCAGACAGAACTAGACTGCCAGAGCTGAGCCACCTGGAGCTCTGTCTCATTTTACAATTTCATGTGACCCCATTCAAACAATACACGACCTTGGCATCACCCCCCCGTTTTCAGGAAACACTTTTCAGGGATGGAGAAGAAAAACTGCTTTCCATTGTGAAGCCTTTTGGGTGCAACTCAACAATCCAAATTTCAGAACACTGAAACCACCACCCGGCTTCTTTGGGGAATTTTCCACAAAGGTCTTGAAAACCACTAACCTAACCGGTGACTGGCTACGTGTTGCTCTCCCAGTGTACAGTGTACTTCAAACAATAGAAGAAGCCAAGAAAAATCTTGGTTGAAATCAGTGATTTAAAAAACAAACAAACAATTATTTGTTTTAGATGTCTTTTAAAAATGCAACTGTGCAAAGGGGGCTCCACCAATATTATTCTACTTTATGTAAAAGTCAAAGAGTTTTCCTTTGGAAGAGCAGGATGAAATATTTACATAAACAGAATTTACTGGAGATCACAGAAAGTCAAGGGCAAATTTTGTGAAGCTATTGAAAAGACTAAAACAGGAAAGGCCAACCTGATGCCAATAATCTGCCCACCTCTTATTATAAATGTTTAGAGGATAAACTTTTGCAACCTTTACAACAAATGATGAATATCCTTTTACAGAATGAAAAACTTCCCGACAGCTATAAAAAGACTAATATACAATGACGGGAAGCCCTTGACTTATAACCATTCGTTTAGTGGCCATTCAAAGCTACAACGGTACTGGGGAAAAAAGTGACATGACCATTTTTCACACGTATGACCGTTGCAGCATCCCCATGATTATGCGATCAAAATCTGGACACTTGTCAACGGGCATGCATTTATGATTCGTGTGATCAGGATCGCATGATCAGCAACAAGCAAATTCAATGGGGAAGCCAGATTCACTTAACAACCATGTTATTAACTTCACAACTACAGCGATTCATTTAACAAGTGTGGAAGAAAAGTTGTGAAATAGGGCAAAACTCAGCTGTCTTATACGTAATGGGAATATTGAGCTCAACTGTTGTCCTAAATCAAGGACTTGTTGCTGTGTCCAAAGAGACTCTTGGATCTGGTTTGAACAAGAAATTATTGACCAACATCTTCCTTGAACGTTGACTGTAAATGGTTTCTAGAAAACCGGCCTCTAAAAATTGCAGCACAAACACTGTTTTTGTGGTTTCGCCTTGAAGATTCAAGACCGTACTTTCTTTCATTTCCCCTTTTGCCCCTGTAAAATTTGAAATATTTTATTTTCGGATCAGCAGAACGGTATGCCACGCAGAAAGAAAAAAAAGACAAGGAGGGTGGACTTACGGGACTTGTTGATCATTTTTATCAGCAGATATGGAAAGGTCTTGCAACTGAGGCTCTCATGGCGAACATCAGGAGTTACCTGGAAAAGGCAGATGTTCGTTAAAAATCTTATTGCACACAGGAACAAACGCAAAGAGTTGGGATATATCCTCCCCATGTAGGTCACTGAAAACACAACAGATGGATTGCAACAGCATGTGATTAAGCTATTACAGATTCTGGGGTGGGGGGGGGAATTGAATACCGTATATAAAATGAATGTGTTAGAACAGAAATATGATAAAACTTGTAGCCGTGGGGAAAAAAAAGTATATTGCTGCAACTGCTTTTTGACATTTCAGGTATTTTTTTCCTTCCTTTCCTCTTGCTCAGAATTATAGATTTATTTATATTTTATTTATTTATTTATTTATACAATAATAAAAAACATAGATTTATTATTTATTTATATTTCATAGTTCTAAACTGCCCATCTCCCTCATGGAGGGACTCTGGGCAGCGTAACGAGAAATAAAACATCGTATAAAAATTAACACTACGAATTAGAAATTAAATTAGGGTTAAGAATTTTAGAAAATTGTTAAACATAAAGAGCAATGTAGTTTTTTTTTTTATATATATATATAAAGCATTTCAGTGTATCCAGAACATGTTCAAGTTTTGATGAAGGATGAAAACGATGGTAAATAGATGCACAAATTGTAAATATTCTTGCAAAACCCAATCGATATTTGCTCACTTTCATTTAGGTTCAAGACTGAACTCAAAAGGAACATTTCTGAAGATTTATGAACAAATGGTCAGCTAATACATTTAATAGTCTTTTTGTACATTATTTCTCTATGCTCCAATATATATTTATTTATTTCCAGCTTGGATCACGCAACTGCATGTGTTTGCATTTGACAAAGTCTGTCGTCTCTATTATATATGGATATATATAATTTTGCTGAGTGAATATATATATATTCCCAGCACCTCATAGTAATCTTTGCTGAGTGAATATATATATATTCACTCAGCAAAGAAACCAAAAGACATTTCCTATTCTCCCTGCTTTTTCAGAAACAAAATACTATTTCTCTACAATTAACCATAGGAAAGTTTAGCTTCCATCCCTTGCCCCTAAATTCACTGAAAAACATTCTCTTTTTGCAGAGAAAAAGATAAGAACCGTACAAAGAAGCGCATTCTAATTTTTCACAATAAACAGATTTTAAAGGAAGATCTCAACCATAATAAAAAAAAAACCCAGAAACATTTGGCCACCACTGAACATGCTCACAAAAATTAAACCGCAAAACAACAGGTGTGTACATTGCAGACTGCATACTTGAAGACAATCCACTTTTTTTTTCCTTTTGTTTCAATCATGGGGGTAAGAAGAAAGAAGTTAAATAAATCTTTCTCTTGGCCGCCTTCTCCAGGAATGGATAAAGTTCCTGCATTCCAACTCTTCTGAGAGAGCAGAACTTACCTCTTTCCTGATTCCCTGTGAATGTCAGTATCTTGGTCTTGCTCATCTCACAAAATAGAAAATGTAGCTTCCCTGCCCACTTCACGGTGTTTACTCTTGAATACACCCATGCCGAACTCACTTACATTCCCAAGCTGTGCATTGAAAGCCGACAAAAATGCATTCCTCGGTTCTGATAAACAATACAAAACCTCCTGCCCAGTTTAATCAGTTTGGCCTTGATTTTATTATTAATGTTATTATTTTTTTAAAAAAAGAGAGAGAAAGCCTGCCCCAAATTATCAAATCTCTCCAACTCATTCTATTCTAGATGCCCAAATGCAGAAAAGATCGATTTTAATCCCTCTGAAGAACAGCAGCTGGAAAGTGTGATTAAGTGGCCAAAAAAGCCAACACAGTGCTAGGCTGCATTAACAGACGGATAGAATCAAGATCACGTGAAGTGTTAATACCACTTTACAATGCCGTGGTAAGGTCACACTTGGAATACGGCATCCAGTTTTGGTCACCACGACCAAAAGATGTTGAGACTCTAGAAAGAGTACAGAGAAGAGCAACAAAGATGATCAGGGGACTGGAGGCTAAAACATATGAGGAACGGTGGCTGGAATTGGGTATGTCTAGTTTATTGAAGAGAAGGACGAGGGGGGACATGATAGCAGTGTTCCAATATCTCAGGGGCTGCCACAAAGAGGAGGGAGTCAAGCTATTCCCCAAAGTGCCTGAAGGCAGGACAAGAAGCAACGGATGGAAACTAATCAAGGAGAGAAGCAACCTAGAACTAAGGAGAAATTTCCTGATGGTTAGAACCTGCCTCCAGAAGCGGTGAATGCTCCAACATTGGAAGTTTTTAAGAAGAGACTGGACTGCCTGAGCAGGGGGGTTGGACTAGATGACCACCAAGGTCCCTTCCAACTTTAGTAGTAGTAGTAGTAGTAGTAGTAGTAGTAGTAGTAGTAGTAGTAATAGTAGTAGTAATAGTAGTAGCAGCAGCAGCAGCAGCAGGAAATAGCATCTTCCTTTCCCATCTCTATTCGGCTCCTTCTTGACAAACGCAGTGACTTATGACCAGTTCTTGCACTTACGATTGTCGCAGCATCAAATCCCAGGGTCACCTGATCAAAATTTGATTGCTTAGCAACTGGCATGTATTTACGACGGTTGCAGCTTCCCTGGGTCTCGTGGTCACCATTTGTGACCTTCCCAATTGGCTCCTGACAAGTCAAGGGGGAAGTCTGATTCTTTTCATGACCCCAGGATTCACTAAACAAGTATAGTGATTCACTTAACAACCGTAACCAAAAAGGGTTGTAAAATGGGTGTGACTCACTTAACAACTGGCTTGCAACAGAAATTCTGGTCCTAATTCTAAGTCAAGGACAATCAGTCGTTTTCAGGCGTATGTCATATCCTGCTTACACAACACAGCCAACAACAATAGGCTCATGTTGTCAACATGATAAATTGAAAATTATCCAATTCCATTTTTAAACTAACCTAACTTGTTGAGGACACTCAGCCAATAGAGCAATCGGGGTCACAATGACACACAGTCAAGGAAACATGTAAAAAAAAAAAAAGTGGACAAATGATCATTATTTCCTGAAGGCTCTCCCTGAGAATGGGATGACTGAACTTGAGGCACAAATGATCAAACTCCAAATATCCTGTTTCAGACACACCGTGCAAAGACCTAGCTTTCTGAACAAGGCCTTTATGATGGGAAAGGTAGAAGGAAAGAGAAGAAGAGGGTGATTATCAGCAAGTTGGATAGACTGAGTTACGGAGATGATGAAGGAACCATTGGAAGACCAGAAAGAGCAGGTTTAGGGATAGATCATCGTGGAGCAAATCGATCTATGTCAGTGTTTCTCAACCTTGACAATTTTAAGGCATGTGGACTTCAACTCCCAGAATTCCACAGCCAGCATTGCTGGCTGTGGAATTCTGGGAGTTGAAGTCCACATGCCTTAAAATTGTCAAGGTTGAGAAACACTGATCTATGTGGATGCTAAGAGGTGACATTGATTTGATGGCTCTTAATCACTCCATCAATCCCTGAGAAAGGAGCCTTCTTGTAAAAGCTGGTTATTTGTCCTTGCAAACTTGACATCACAAAACCAAACCTTGTAGACATTTTCAGAAGATTCCTCTAAACCCAAACAAAAACACAACAGTCTGCGTCTTATCAGCTGCTTTTATACTTTCGACCTTCAGTGCCAGATATCCTTGGCATGGAAAAGCCCTACCTCCCTATGTTTCTGATCTACAATTCCCAACACCTCATAGTGAGCAGAGAGTTGAATTCAGCCACCACACCTGAGCACCTCAGGTTTTGCATCCCTGTTTCCTACCCAGCTCTGCAAACACGTTCAGCCTAAAATTATTATGCTGCTCTATCACATATCTCTCATACCTTCATATATACATATATAGTTTAAAATCCCCCTCTTCAAATATGGCAAATAGCAACAGCATAAGACGCAGTCAACTCACAGCCGAGCGAAATAGAACTTGCTTTGCATGTGATGCAAACATGTTGTAAAAAAGGGGGGGGAAAGAACAACAACTATCAAAATAGTTCCATAAACAGATCAGAAAAGTTTGAGCGCAAACATAAATAACTTGACGGAGCAGAATCCGGAGCAGCCTGGAATCTGTGTATCTTCGAAAAATACACCTAAGAAACTCACTAATTGCTTTGTTTTTCCACAGGAACCCCATTACAGATTGCACTTATTCTTCTTCTCATAAAACACTAAGCAATTTGACTCCATTAGCCAATTTTGGTAGAAATCAACCTTTACATTTATAGACCCACCCCTCCTTCCTTCGGAAGAATGACTATCAGCTCAGAAAATAAACAATATCAATACATTCTCAAATAATCATGTCTCTGGACTTTACACAAGCCATTCTGTTTATATATTCTCATCATAAATCTACTAAGTTGAGATTGTAATAGCTGTTTAAAGTTTCATAATTAATGAAAACAGAGAAGGAGGGAGGGAGGAAGGAAGAAAGGAAAGATATGATGGCTTATAATTAAAACATTTTCTTGTTTTATCTAAGCTCTGAGCGCATCTGATAATTTGGGGGGGGGCTCTGCTGGACTTGGGTTCAAATTAAGATGAATAAGTTATTAACTAATCATATCAGAGCCACCCTCTTTTTAATTACACAGTCTTCGATGCATTACTTACCTTGCTCCCTGACACTGGGAAAGGGGCCACCGTACAGTACTCATTTCAACTGAACTGTGTTAAGGGATAAGCTAAAACAGATCGGAAAGGGAGGAGAGAAAAAAAGAGGAACTCAAAAGGAAAAAGTGAAATGGACAAACTTCTAGGCAACAAAAGAACAAAATGTGGACTGCAGTGATGGCGTTAGAGCCAAATGCAAAACTTTAAAAATAACTCCTCCTCCCAGCTTATTATTTTTTTTTTTTTACAGAAAAATGCTGCAGCATGCAAAGCTAGAAGGAAATACAGCTACGAAGGCATTTTTAATCCTGGGTCTCTAGCTGTAGATCAGAGGCCTTGGGATCTTCCAGGGTTAAAATGGCCCTCTTTCCACGGAGGGACGGACTGAAGGACGGTGGGACTTTCCAAAATCTTTCAACTACTAGTCCTAAGAGAAAGTAGGGCCCCCAACTATTCTCTCTTGTGGACCGAAAAGAAAAGAATTGCAGGAACAAAATGGCTTTGCTGCTTATTTTGGAAGATGCCTTTATACCATGCCTTCTATCTACTACAAAAGTGAAAAGAGGGAGAACTAAAGCACAGCGCTTAAGTATCTACCCGCAAGGCTTTGAACGCAGATTTAAAAAAATAAATGCAAAAATCAGAAAACACTTCCCAAACCAAGACCTTTAATTGGTTCGGGCCTTCTTAGATTGGCAAAACACTTTCTCTCTTCCTCTTCTCTTCCCCCCCCCCCAACTTTCCCATTTGTGCAAAATATGCAGCTACCGTGGAATCATTAATGACATCTTTAATTTTTTCAATCCGTCTTTGTTTTTCAATAGTCACTTTTTACTCCAGTTGTCCCATTCCAGTGCATTCTTGTTTGCCTGCTAGATGCTGTTTTGGCCTCCAGGAAGTAGAGAACAGCCTGTCTCAAAAAAAGCCACTGTTGCAAGGTTTCTCCATTTTCTTCCTTCTGTGGCATGCAACAACAGGCTAATGCAGGACTCGGGAATCCAAACAACTATTTTATTATAGACCAGTGCAAAAACACGCCAATGAAATCGCAACTTGCTTATCTTTGCTAGCCAAGGCCAAACAACAAGTTGTACATTCATAAAATAATAATACAGTATAAAGGCAGCGGACCACAGTTTATATTATATGGGGAGAAGACAGCTTTTAAGAGTCACAGACAACTAGCACACGTAGCCCTCACTTAAGAACTTTCCAAAATGTCTTTCCGATGGGACTAAAGGGCCCAGCTTTCTGTAGGGTTAGCCCAGTGATGGCGAACCTTTTAGAGACCCAGTGCCCAAACTGCAACCCAAAACCCACTTATTTATCACCGGGTGCCGGGTGGGCGTGGCTGTGGTGGTCACGGCAGACTGGGTGGGCGGGGCCAGGGCGGCGGGGGCCAGTCCCTCGCTGTCTCCGGGGCACGGCACGCATGCCCACAGAGAGGGCTCTGAGTGCCGCCTCTGGCACGCGTGCCATAGGTTTGCCACCATTGGGTTAGCCTATTTGAGATCCCTTGGTTGAAAATGTTTTGCCCCATAATGCACCGTTTTGCCCAGTTAAAGGTTATGGACACATGAGTTTTAGCAGTATATAAGCTTTGGGGACTGTACATGGTAGAACATAAAAGTGCAATAGCTAATACATAAACATATCTATATGTTTGTTTTGTCTTGTTGATGCATTTTTTGCATAGCTGTGTTTTGCTTTTGTATTTTTTCTCTCTCTTTTTTTTGGAGTTTGTGTGTTAAGGTTTTGAATAAAATAAAAAATTGAACAAAAAAAAGTGCAGTAGCTAAGATGCAAGACAGCATCTTCTGTTGGAATGCCTTGATTCCTGATCCTTAGCTTACATTCTGGTAAAGTGTTGCCCAAGTTACAAGTAAGTATTTCTGAAACAGAAAAGAGGCATTAGCACTTAGACTTATATACCGCTTCACTGCGCTTTACAGCCCTCTCTAAGCAGTTTACAGAGTCAGCATCTTGCCCCCAACCATCTGGGTCCTCATTTTACTGACTTCGGAAGGATGGAGGGTTGAGTCAACCTTAATCCTGTCGGGATCAAACTCCAGGCTGTGGGCAGAGTTTGTCTGAGACTTTAACTACTGAGCAGCAAGGTCAAATGCTGCCTAAATTGACTCCTAGTGGATTAATTGTACCCATTCAACAAGGTAGATGGATTTGGGAGACTTCCCTAAGGTTTGTTTTAGCCGAAAACTGAGATGGCATAGTCTCAGAGGAATCCCCAAGGAGATGCAACTTAATTCTAACCGTATATATTTGACCTTATAAAATCTAATTGCTGCTGGAATGCTACTACAAGCATTAGAGCTTGCATACTTAATTAATAGCAATGTCCTACATGATTTTGTATTAAGCTCACACATATTTCATTGCACCAGCAGGTGGAAGATTGAAAATGGATGGTTTACTGCAGATAAACCGCTGAAGAAGAAGAAAAATGTGGATTAAAAGATTACATCAAGGGAAGCAAAAAAAAAATAATGCCCATGCAATTTGGTAAGCAAAACACCCTGAAAGTAGTAAAGGGGGGGGGGGGGAGAGAAAGACTATAAAATTAAATTGTCAGAAAATTATTTAGAAGATTGAAGAAGTTAACCATCACACAACCATGATATATAAAAAAAAACCTGAAAATGAAGTGGACAAAATGTAGTGGATTCAGAACATCTGTTTTATCCCACAGTTACATAAAAAGTTGCACTCATATTTAAATGTAATTCAGCCCTATCCTGCCAAACATTTTAAATCATCTTGGACAGACTGTTTTCCCTTACTATTTCTTCACTTATTAAATTTCTACGCCATGACTCGGGACAGTTTACAGCATCATAATAAAATGATATATTTTCTTTACACTGAAAATCATACTATTTCTGAATTCACTCAAAGTCCAGGATTCTCAAATTTAAACAAACTGGGAAAACAGGTAGACAGAGGGAGGGAGGGAGGGAGGGTGGGAGAGAGAGAGAGAGAGAGAGAGAGAGAGAGAGAGAGAGAGAGAGAGAGAGAGGTAATGTAAGTTTTTCATATTTAGGAACCTACCAGATCGGTTGTTTGCTTGCAGACGTTTTGTTACCAGACCAGATGTTGCCTACCGTGGTAATGAAATATCTGCAAGCAAGCAGCCAAGCTCACATATTCTTCTATTGCTACATATCCCTTTCTATCGCTGCTTTTCTGCAACTGGTATCTGAGGGCATGCAGCCCCCAAATTAGCCATAACACTGAGTCTTGATGGACCTGTCTTTCATGAATATATCCAATCTTTTTTTACAGCCAAGCATTCATAATTAGAATGACAGTTTGGTCTAGTGGTTAAGACATTGGGCTAGAAAGTAGGAAATCATGATCTATCTATCTATCTATCTATCTATCTATCTATCTATCTATCTATCTATCTCTTTATCTCTCTTTCTGTCTCTATTAGGAGTTATCATCATATCTTCTGTTCACAAATTCCATAGATTAAATTACGTGCTGTGTGAAAAATGAGCTTTTAAAAAATCTATTCTAAATCTTCTTTCAATCGGTTTCATTGGATGGTCCTGATCCTACCATTAAAATAAAAAAAAAATTAGTTGCCAAGACTTAGAAATACTGCAATTTTGAGCAGCATGCCAAGGCAAGCAGGAAAAAAAAACTGTTATGATTTTATGAGTCTGTTAGGTATTCACAGCAAAATCCTAACAACGATATACCGTATTCCCCTTCTAAAAATAATCGAAAATTGTTTGTAACTGATAAGCATTCATGTTCCAGCTTACAGGTTTATCAAATTAATATTATCTTTCCCTTTCCCTTCAGATAAAAGTTTAGAGGCAGAGCTCAAGCCGTGGTTTTCTTAGCTAAAATGAACAGCAGCAGAGATTAAGGGAATCTTTCTTGTTCATATTCCGGGGGAGATTCTGAATCCTAGGCTAATTGCAGACAGAATTCTATCAACGGAAAGTGGTAGAAACAGCAAATGTTTCTTGGCATAAACACCACAGAGTCATGATGTAACAATCATGATTGTGTAAATACACCCTTAGATTGAAAGGGTACACTCCACAACTAATACTTTTGCCTTACAGCAGGGGTTTGCAACCTTGACAACTTTAAGACTTGTGGACTTCAGCTCCCAGAATTCCTCAGCCAGCTATGCTGGGGGGTGAAGTCCACAAGGTTGCAGACCTCTGCCTTACAGCAATTTAAAGGAAATTAAACATGCTGATAGGGAAACTATTTAAACAAGGAGAAATCACCAACCAGATCTTCGGGGAGAACAGTATCTTGTATTGCCCAAAATGTCTATAGAAAGTTTTTCTTCCTCTTACATACATAGTCCAGACATAGGAAGTGGGGAGAATGACCCTTTACAAGGAATTTATCCATTGCTCAACGATTTTGTTGGTCTATTAAAAAATATGAACTCTTGCCTTCCATCAACCTGCTCAAGAGATTAGGATCATTATGCACCTGGATGCCTAATTTGTTTTGAGTAATAAAAAGATGGTGGCAATCCAAATAAAAAATTGTCCACGTGAACACCAATGCAGTATAAGGCAGGGGGTCTTCAAACTTGGCCCTTTTATGACTTGTGGATTTCAATTCTCAGAATTCTGGGAGTTGAAGTCCACAAGTCATAAAAGGGCCAAGTTTGAATACCCCTGGTATAAAGTATTCCTTCATTAATTCATGCATGCATTCATTCAATAAACAAACCATCTCAAACAAATGATCCTTATTAAAATAGTACAGCACAAACCACGACAATAAATAGAGATGTCTACCAGAGCCAAGTCAAACTCAAGAGGTTCAACCAAAGGTAAAAGCAAGTTCATGTTAATCATGTTCTAGGATAAATCGGGGCTGGGGTTAGCAAGCATCAACTTTCAGTGTAATAGAAATTCAAGATCCCAAAAGAATATGACTAAAGCTAAGAGTAAATAGCGACTCAAGAAAAGAGCACACATACCTATGTGGGTGTGGGTATGTGTTTGTGTATGGCTATGAACGGGTGACACAATGGGCACAAGGGAATAAAAGAGAAAGGTATAGACTAATAATAATCATAATAATCATAATAAAAATAATAAAAATAATGATAAAATTAAACTGCTCTGGGACTTCAGAATTCAAACAGACAAGCACCTGTAACATAACACCCCGGACTTAACAATTGTCGATAAGAAAGACAAAAAGGTCTAGATAGTGAATGTGGCAGTGCCTGGAGACAGCAGAATAGATGACAAAGAACTGGAGAAGATAACAAAATACAAAGACCTACAAATAGAAATAGAAAGACTGTGGCAAAAGCAAGCAAGGGAAGTACTAATAGTAATAGGCGCCTTGGGTGCAATCCCAAAACAACTGGAGCACCACTTGAACACCATTGGTATTGACAAATTCGCCATTAGTCAATTGCAAAAGGCGGCCTTACTAGGAACTGCTTCCATCCTGCGACGATATCTGTAATACCATCAAACATCCACATCTGCCTATCCCAGGTCCTTGGTAAGGACTCGATAGGTAGACAAAAATGCCAAATCCAGTCTGAACATCTGGCTGACTGTGCAATGATCAATAATAATAAGTTGGAAGGGACCTTGAAGGTCATCTAGTCCAACCCCCTGCTCAGGCAGGAAACCCTATACCATTTCAGACAAATGGCTGTCCAGTCTTTTCTTAAAAACTTCCAGTGTTGGAGCATTCACAGCTTCTGGAGGCAGGTGGTTCCACTGGTTAATTGTTCTAATGTCAGGAAATTTCTCCTTAGTCCTCTCTTTGGTTAGTTTCCATCCGTTGCCTTCAGGACAAGGATCTGTGCAAGGATCTATGCAAAACCAGATCCTTCAGAGGCCATGGTTTCTGGCTGCTGTTACTCAATGCCGGTCAAAGGGTTGGGTTGTCCCAAAGTTGCTTTTTCAAAAGGCAACTGGACTTGTTTTTCCCTGAAGATATTTCGCTTCTCATCCAAGAAGCATCTTCAGAAAAAGCATCTTTGGGACAACCACGATCTGAATGACTGAGAATCTGCACAGACATAAGCTGCCAGGTCAGTCTATAATAAAGCCTTCCTCGTTTGTGAATTAATTGAACATTTAGGGATCCATCATATTAAGGGAAAAGAGATAGCATCCCAGCGTGTGTTGCAATTGGTTCTTTGTGCAATGCACTATATGGAGCAAAGACTATTAGGAAAAAATGGGCAGCTGATGGCTTGAGCAATGGATCCAGACCTCAGCTAAACAGTTGCACTTTGTACATCTTCTACTCAAGGAGATTAACTCTCCTTGAATACAAGGATGTTTATTTCATTTCTGCCAGTGTGTGTTGTTTTTCCCATAAATGAGCCAGAAAGTCATCAGCTGATAAAAAGATAAATTTTGAACACAGAGGACAAACTGGGTTTCTTCAGATGTTCAGTATTATCACTCCCAAACCTGCAGAGAGTGGGGCAAATGGCAGCAGTATCTAAAACTTTTAGTGGAAAAGTATCTTTATACTTGCTTTAATCCAAGTGAGCTGTAAAGACAAAATTAAGTATTTTGGATCTGACTTACCATAGCAACAGCACTTAGATTTATATACTGGTCCATTGTGCTTTACAGCCCTCTCTAATCGGTTTTACAGAGTCAGCATATTGCCCCCAACAATCTGGGTTCTTATTTTACTAATCAGACGGATGGAAGGTTGAGTCAACCTTGAGCCAGGCAGGATCGAACTGCTGGCAGTGGGCAGAATCAGCCTGCAATATTGCATTCTAACCAGGAAGGAAGGAAGGAAGGAAGGAAGGAAGGAAGGAAGGAAGGAAGGAAGGAAGGGAGGGAGGGAGGGAGGGAGGGAGGAAAGCAATAGCACTTAGACTTATATATTACTTCACAGTGCTTTACAGAGTCAGCATACTACGCCCAACAATCTGGGTCCTCATTTTACCATCCTCGGAAGGATGGAAGGCTTGAATCAGTGAGAATCGAACTGCCAAACTGTTGGCACCCGGCAGTCTGCAGAACTGCATTCTAACCACAGAACTACTATGGCTCAAGCTACTAGTAGTAATTTAAACAGAGAAACTTCTCTGTCATCCTCTTGTAACAGAAGTTAGCCTTACAGCCTTGCCACCACAGCTACTATCTAAACGATGATCCACCCTCTTCATACCTATATTTCAAGTTGTAGCCCTTCCAGGATCACAGATTCTAAAAGCATAAATCAAGCCTTCTTCTTTAATCTCAAAATTGTAATACTCCGGGGTAGATTTCGAAAAGCAAAGTGAAAAAACAATGGAGGCAGCCAGTTTTTCTAGAAATGCAGAAAAAAAATTACTGCACCCAACTGCCAGAGGCACTCAATATTGTACTTCCAGCCACTCACAAATTAGCAATAATTAAGTAGTGCTTTGCTAAGAGCTGTTCCTTGCCACTGTACATAAAGAGCGGCCTACTGCTTTCATATAATTCTTGTGGCAGCTTCTCAGTGTTAATAATGGTAAGAGCATTCAATAGCATCTCCATTTAGAGTAATTCCTGCACAATGGATTTCATATTGATACTGAATAACTTCTAAATTACCTCAATATTATTATGTGTCTCACACCGAGAATAAAACGTTGAACGGTAATAGTTTGTCTGTTGATTGCTTAATGCCACACATCAACGGAAATGCACCCTTTTGACTTTCTTTCGATTAAGTAATGTATAATATTAGTCATGTTCTTGAAAAAAAATGGTTGCTTTGATAATGAATAAAATACAGCTGCATGCAGCTTTCATCCATGGTCTCCTTGTCATCTCTTTTCCAAAGGAGTTGCTTTTAGATAGAAAGAGAGATTACAAGTAATCCTCGATTTACGGTTACAATTGAGCCCAAAATTTCTGTTGCAAAGTGAGACATTTGTTAAGTGGGTTTTGCCCCGTTTTACGACCTTGCTTGCCACAGTTATTAACTGAATCCCTGCAGTTAAGTTAGTAACCCAGTTGTTCGAGTGGATCTGGCTTCTTCCCCGTTGACTTTGCTTGTCAGAAGGTTGCAAAAGAGGATCACGTGATCCCCGGGACACTGCGACCGTCATAAATAGGAGTCAGTTGCCAAACAGCTGAATGTTGATCACGTGACCAGGGGGATGCTGCAACGGTCGTAAGTGTGAAAAACAGTCATAAGTCACTTGCATTGGTTCTCCTCCAAAAGAACTTTCCATCAGAATTATAAAATATAAAAGAGAGTATATGCTTTCAAATACCTCACCTGTCAACGCTGCTAACATCAGATGTTTTTGCATTGACAACGAAGGGAAATGTAGCCATCTTTTACCTTTTGCTTTTAGAGTTAGATGATGCTGGGAGGGGGGATGTGAATGAGAATCCAGCTAGACATAACAACACTAAACCTAGTGTGAGAAACAAGGTTATTGTAACCAGAGCTGATAAGGATTTGGCGACTGGAGAACTGGAGAGGAAGCCCACGCTTCAAGCTAATTGGGGAATGTGATTTATGACAGTTAATTGAAGGAGGGAATTGTGCTTTGATACTATGTGCTCAGGGGAGGGGAATTCAGTTTTTGGCTTCGATTATGCAGTGCTGATATTATGCTACTCAAAATAAAGATTCTTTAAGGTAAACAATGCCTCCGAAGTTCTTTTGAAGAGTTTTATTGTCTGAACCATGACATTACCATTCTCTGTCTTATAAATCAGGCAAAGCAATAATATTTTGTACAGCAAAGACTCAACACAATTTAGCTTGTATGAAGCACAGCATGTGAAACAAGAATAAGCAATTTGGTGGCCCTTCTAAATGTTTTGGATTACAATTTCCATAACCCCCTGGCAATACCCAATGCTGGCTGGTATTGACTGAAGCTCAAAACATCTGTAAAATGCCAAGCTGCCTTCCTCCCCCCTCCCTCCGGATGCAACAATAAATAAGTAAAATGGAGATATTTTTTTTTTAATCTAGGAAAGGAAGGTAGTCACATGAGAGCAAAAGTAAAAATTCCAATATTTCAAAAAGCTTACTTGGCAGGGGAGCTGAATGGAAAAACGAAGCTGCCATCGGATTTGAATGAAGACAAAACTGATTTTGCACAGGGCAACTTAAGAACAAAATCTCCATTAAAGAATAATTATGCTACTGTACAGTATATCATTTTCTTGTGTGAGTCTTTTCTCATTTGGTAGTTTACAAAGTTCAATTTCCCACATGCTGAGACAGTTTAGATTCCAGACTGAAGGAAAAACACCACGAGTGCCTCTTTGCCTTTAAGGGGCTACAGCCTTTTCCAACTCTATTCTCACTTAGGAGACATCTGAATATTTCTCTTAAATCAGTGAATGGTGTCTGACAAGAAACCTGTCAGAAAGAGACCCAGTTTGGTCTAGTGATTTAGGTACCAGGCTAGAAACCAAGAGACTGTGAGTTCTAGTCCTGCCTTAAGTATGTAAGCTGGCTAGGTGACTTTGGGCCAATCACCAGGAGATGGTGAATTCTAGTCCTGCCTTGGGCACGAAAACCAGTTGGTTGACTTTGGATCAATCACTTGGAGATAGTGAAAGCCAGTTGGGTGACTTTGGATCAATCACTTGGAGATAGTGAATTCTAGTCTCAGTTTAAACATGAAAGCCAGTTGGGTGACTTGGGGTCAATCATTAGGAGATTCTGAGTTGTCGGCATAAAAGCTAGCTGGGCCAGTCCCTTTTTCCCGGCCCAACCAACCTCATAAGGTTATGGAGAAAATAGGAGGAAGACACATTAGGTGTGTGTACCTTGAGTTATTTATAAAAATAATTAAAGGTGGGATTAAAGCAACTAATAAAAAGCTAAATAATTAAAACCAGAATCGAACAGGTAGCCTTTGAAAGAGTAACGAACTGCTGGGTATTTTACTTATGGGTGTTCTTTGTTTACTTCTGATCAACTTTCTTAATCGGATGCCAACGTTCAGGGCAACTACAATATCTGATTTGGCTAAAGATACAACTGATCTTGCAAAGGGCAACTTCAGAACAAAATCCCCATTAAGGAATAATTATGCCGCTGTATATTGTGTGTATCTTGATTCTCAAAGAATCATTTTCTTTCGTAATTCTTTCCTCATTTGTTATTTTACAAATGTCAATTCCCTACCTGCTGGGTCAGTCTAGATTCCAGGCTGAAGGAAAAGCACCACTAAGGACTTTTTGCCTTTGAGGGACTACAGCCCCTCAAAGGCAACTTGAACACTGGGCGCTACTCGAACACTGGGAGCTATCTAACAAAATGAAATTCAATGGTGAAAAAAGTAAGGTTCTACATTTAGGCAAGAAAAACCAAATGCACAGGTATAGTATAGGGCAGTGGTTCTCAACCTGTGGGTCGGGACCCCATTTGGGGTCGATTGACCATTTCACGGGGGTCGCCAAGCAAGGCTGTCCGCCATTTTTTTTGTCTGCCATTTTTTCCCCCTTTTCC
>NW_015387531.1:97489-137800 GCF_001527695.2 Protobothrops mucrosquamatus | reverse complement strand
TATTATTATTATTATTATTATTATTATTATTATTATTATTATTATTATTATTATTATTATTATTATTAACCCTACACTCACTAGGAGACATCACTGATACCTTAAAGATTTCTCTTAAGCACGTGCAAAGTGTCTGATAAGAAAACATCCACACCATTGCAACCTTATGGTGAAAAAAAGGCAGCGTAGAAATTTCAGAAACAAACAGCATACTGGATGCTCTCTATAGCAAGGGTAGCACCAGGAAAAAAGTTAATTCAAGCAGGATCATACCTGATTTAGTCTTCATGAAAGCTTTTCTATCCTGAAGCAGGAAACAGAAGCATTTATTGAAGAACCGAAATGCTGTATCTCAGATACAGGCTGATAATCAAACTCTGAATCCTAGCAGGTATCTAATCTGCCTGTAAGGCTATCATAGTTGACTCTCCCTATTTATCTGGAATAAAACAGGCAGGGCAGGGAGTGGTAGATTCAAGGCATGCCAGGTTCTGTTACTGTAACCTTACAATAAAAGTAGATTTATACTCATAGTCACAAAAGGGCTTTTTCAGGAGGCAACTGGACTTTCTTGTTGTTTTTAAAAAAGGCATTTCGTTTGTCGTCCAAGAAGCTTGTTAATAATAATAATAATAATAATAATAATAATAATAATAATAATAATAATAATAAAGTTGGAAGGGACCTTGGAGGTCATCGAGTCCAACCCCCTGCTCAGTCAGGAAACCCTACACCATTTCGGACAAATGGCTGTCCAGTCTCTTCTTAAAAACTTCCAGTGTTGGTGCATTCGCCGCTTCTGGAGGCAGGTTGTTCCACTGGTTAATTGTTCTAACTGTCAGGAAGTTTCTCCTTAGTTCTCGGTTGCTTCTCTCCTTGATTAGTTTCCATCCGTTGCTTCTTGTCCTGCCTTCAGTCGCTTTGGAGAATAGCTTGACTCCCTCTTCTTTGGGGCAGCCCCTGTGATATTGGAACACTGCTATCATGTCCCCCCTCGTCCTTCCCTTCATTAAACTAGACTTCTTTAGCTCTGACTGGATGGTGGGAAATGGAAGGATTTATACTCTTTGCAGACAACACAGACTCATCCCCAGATTCCTGCGCCTGTCTTCAACAGTGTACAACAGTCTGCAAGGAGTATAAACCCTTCCATTCCCCACCATCCAGTCAGAGCTGAAAGAAGCTTCTTGGATGAGAAGCGAAACATCTTCAAAAGAAAAACAAGAAAGTCCAGTTGCCTCCTGAAAAAAAGCACTTTGGCACAACCCTGACCTGGATGACTGAGAATCTCCATAGACATTTATACTCATAATATTGGTTTCCTGGACTGGACTAACTTGAAAGGCTGACACCTACCCAATTAAAAGTGAATCACTGTATCCTGTTAGTGCATAATGTCAGCCGGATCCAAAAGATTTAACAACAACATTCAATGAGGGGAAAAAAACCTAGACAAAGTAGTCCTTGGTTTTGATCACAGTTGAGCCTGAAAATTCTGTTGCTGAGAGATTTGTTAAGTGAGTTTTGCCCCATTTTACGACCTTTTGTGCCACAACTGTTGAAAATGAATCACTGCAGTTGTTAAATTAGTAACCCGGTGGTTAAGTGAATTTGGCTCCCCCATTGACTTTGCTTGTCAGAAGGTCACAAAAGGGGACCACATGACCCCAGGATACTGCATAACCGTCATAAGTACGAGTCAGTTGCCAAGCGTCTGAATTTTGATCACGTGAACTTCGGGATGCTGCAACGACCGTAAGTGTGAAAAACGGTCTTACATCCCTTTTGTCATGGTTCCGACAGATGAAACTCTTCAAAAGAACTTCGAGGCATTGCTTACCTTAAAGAATCTTTTATTAGAGTTGCATGAAGTCGGCACTACATAGTTGAAGCCAAAAACTGAATTCCTCTCCGCTTGGCACAAAGTAGCAAAGCACAATTCCCTCCTCCAACTAACAGTCATAAATCACATGCCCCAATTAGCTCTCTCCACAGCTCTCCAGCCCGCCAGATCGTTATCAACTCTGGGCTCAGCAACCTTGAATTTCCACAACTTGAAATTGTTGTTATGACTTACTGGACTCACATCCACATCACCCCTCCCAGCATCAATCAGCTCTAAAAAAACGAAAGAGAAAAATGAATGCATTTCCACTTGTTGTCAAAGCAATAACACCCGATGTTAGCAGCATTGACACCTTTTTTCAGTGCTCTTGTAACTTTGAACGGTCACTAAATTAACAGTTGTAAGTCAAGGACTACCTGTATAAGTTCTTCCATACCCAACAGAACTTCAAGTCCACAGGTCTTAAAGCGGCCAACTTTGAAAAAAAACGTTGATTGACATTCATCTTATGTTTATGTTTATGTTTATTTAGATTTGTATACCGCCCTATCTCCCTTACGGGACTTAGGGCAGTGAACAGGCGTAATAAAAATCACAATAAATATTTATTCTAAAATCAAATTAAATAAATAAAGGCCTGCTCTAAAATACCCCATATAAAAACCTATACTAAAACCTAATTAAGACTACGCCAGGCCGGCCGCACGAAATAGATGGGTTTTCAGGGCTCGAAATAGATGGGTTATTTATTTATTTATTAATTTATTATTTATTAATTTAATTTATATCCCGCCCTTCTCCTTACGGACTCAGGGCGGCTATCCTGTCCATGGCAAAATAACTTAAGGTGCACTCCTTTCTTTTTGAGGATCTCAGTTGTCTCCACAGGTAAAATACTAACCCAAATATTAGGAAGTGCTAACTCTCTGGGTTCTTCTGCTTTCAGGATAAAACATAAAGATCAAGCAAGGAGAGGAGTTTTTCGGTGGCGACAGCTACTTCTGAAAACTCAATTCTGAAGTCTTCCATTTTACAAATATTTCAGATTCCTGTTTTCCACTTGACCAATTTCTAGTATTTTTTTTTAATGATGAGAAGTTACAGGTAGTCCTCCACTTACGACAGTTCATTTAGTGACCGTTCGAAGTTACAGCGGCACTGAAAAAAGTGACTTATGGCCATTTTTCATACTTACGACCCTGGCAGCATCCCCACGATCACATGATCAAAATTTGGATGCTTGGCAACGGATTCATATTTATGATGGTTGCAGCGTCTTGGGGTCGTGGGATCCCCTTTTTGTGACTTTCCGACAAGCAGAGTCAATGGCAAAGCCAGATTCACTTAACAGCCAGCTCACTAACTTATTAACATTTAACAACATTGGCAAGAAAAATGGGGCAAAACTCACTTAACAAATGTCTCACTTAACAGAAAATTGTTAAATTTCACTTAACATAAATTTGGGGCTCAATTGTGGTCATAAGTCGAGGACTGATGATATTTGGGGGACCTATCATTGTGTGTTGTGTAATTGTGTAATTAAGGTATACGTGCTTGAAAACCTGTTCAGCCCATTAGGTCCTACAGCAAATGTTGGTGCATATAGGTGCTATATAAATGTACAATTGGTTCATGATTTCCGCTTAAATAATTTTTTCCTATGGAAAATAAAAGGGTTAAGATTTATCTCCAAGTTTACAACTTACAGTAAACATCAACTAATCAAAAGTTAAATAATGGGCCATGTGACCGTTTTACTGATTAGGTAGTAGAATGTCATGAAAGACCAACAAATTGCAATGTGTTTATGGGTGTTCTCTGTTTACTTCTAGGAAAGAACATCTGGATGTTTTCTTGAATCAGATGCCAAAGTTCAAGGCAGCTACGATATCTGATCTGGCTGAAGGTACAACTGATCTCTCAAAGGGCAACTTCAGAACAAAATCCCCATTAAGGAATAATTATGCTACTGTACTGTGTATATCTTGATTCACAAACAATTATTTTTTTTCGTCATTCTTTCCTCATTTGGTACTTTACAAAGCTCAATTTCCCACCTGCTAAGACAGTTTAGATTCCAGGCTGAAGGAAAAGCACCACTAAGGACTTTTGCCCTTTCAGGGGCTACAGCCTTCCCCAATCCTACGCTCACTAGGAGACATCACTGATACCTTAAAACAGGGGTGTCAAACTGCCGGCCCACGGGCCGGATGTGTCATCCAGAAGCCGCGCCCACCCCATTGCCGGCAATGGCAAAACTGTCCCGATACGTTGCGCGACGTCATGTGACGTCGCGAGTTTGACATGTCTGCCTTAAAGAGTTCTCTTAAGCAAGAGAACAGGGTCTAATAAAGGAACATCTACGCCAGAGGTCCCCAACCTTTTGGGCATCAGGGACCAGTTCCGTGGAGAGAGGTTTTTCCACGGACTGGAGGGGGTGTGGTTTTGTGTGCTGCCTGCATCCCACGGATGGGGCTTTGCTTGTTTATGTGGACCAGTTGCTGGCATGCCACGGACCGGTACTGGTCCACGGATCGAGGCTTGGGGACCCCTGATCTACACCACTGCAACCTTTTGGTGAAAAGCTAAGTTGAGAACAAGGCAGCTGAACGAGGTAGCAGGGAATTAAACGTGGTAGGGATTAATTTCCTGCTCAGTTTAGGATTAAAGCTTCCCAGACAGGATGGCTGTCTAGCTTCCGCCTCAATACTTCTACTACAGGCAGTCCTGGATTTACAATCGTTCATTTAGTGACCGTTCAAAGTTACAACAGCAATGGAGAAAGTGACTTACCACCTTTTTTCACACTTACAACCACTGCTGCATCCCTACGGTCATGTGATCAAAATTTGGATGCTTGGCAAGTGGTTCACACTTATGACCGTTGCAGTGCCCCAAAGTCATGTGATCCCCTTTTGCAACCTTCTGACAAGCAAAGTCAATGGGGAAGCCAGATCCACTTAGCAACCAAGTTATTAATTTATCAACTGTAGTGATTTGATTAACCACTGTGGCAAGAAAAGTGGTAAAATGGGGCAAAACTCACTTAACAAAGGTCTCACTTAGCAACAGAAACGTTGGGCTCAGTTCTGGTTGTTAAGTGGAGGACTATCTATAAATGGGAGCCACCATCTGGTTCCACACTTTAGTTCCTCTTAGTTTTTAGGACGTTCATGCAATGTACTATAAGCATATGCTTTCAGAACCACTGTGGGCTATGCAACTTCAGAAATCAAGAAAGGAAAATCAAAAATCAAGCTAGGAGATCAGTGATGAAGCACCTACAACTTCCGATGGCAAGCCGTTCCACTGGTTAATTGTCCTCCCTGTTAGGAAGTTTCTCCTGAGTTCCAGATGGTTCTTCAACTCTCCAGCAGAAGAACATCAGGGGCATTTTTGCCCAGCCTCATACAGCCATCCTTCAGAACTGCAGCACAATTCCAGAGGAAGATTGAACCAAAGAATTTGAACCAAAGAATTCCAGACAGGAGCTGGAAATTGAGATGATTGTATAACTGCAGTCTGAGAAGATGAAAATATTTAGCAGAAAATTAAATGATCATGCCTTATTGAACACGCACAGCTTTTTTCTTTACTAGAGGATCTTTTATGAGATTGATAATCTGAGGAAATTTCAACATCAAGTGGCTGACCTCTGTGCATCTTGTACATAGGAACTCTACTGTGATCTTAGTTGTGTAGGTGAGTCCCTTGTAAGGGACTCACAGAGGTTTGTATAATTAGCCTTCTGGGTGGATTTATTTATATTTGGAGAGAAGTTTTGCATTGTTAGTTCCTCAGAACTTTCAGCAATACACAAATAAGCTAAATACAGAACATGCTTGTATTTACCTCCCCGTTCCAATGGTTTAGAAAACTATTTCACATTTGCTGCCTTTAATAAGTGCACCACACTGGAAAAGCAAACACAGATGACTGTGCAAATGTAGCTCTGAGAAAGTGAAAAGCTATTTAACAGAAAATTAAGTGGTCGTGCCTTGCTAAACACATATAACTTTCTTTACTGGAGGAGTAAGTAGCAAGTTTTTTCCCCCCCAGAATGGGCAATCTTTCTGAGAAAAATTCAATATCACGTAGTTAAGTCGGGGAAGAATTCCACTTTCTGATAATAAACACATTAATGGGAATTATGTCAGATTGATATCAAGATAGCATTCATACCAGCATTATCAGAGGGAAGTTAAATGTTTATAAGTTTTTCTCTTAGTTACAACTTATTGTTCAATTCTGTGTCTGGTGCAATGCATACAATATATCCCCAAATAATAATCTTAAGCAAGTCTAAGTGAGCTAATAAAGGGGCATCAATAATTTACACTATTATATATTCTTTATATGGCATGAATAAACAATACAGTCATATTTTCCCTCTTTGATTAATAACATATTTTTCTCATCTTTATAATAAACTCTGTATAGAAACTAATTTTTGCACTTAGATACCAGGACATTCCTATGCTTAAAATGTGCAGGCATCTTATACTTCTTTGTCTGAGGTATAATAACTAAGAAACACCCCAGGGTCATATGAAAATAATGTGAAGAATTACAGACTGATGGCAGACCACATGCTGAACGCAGAAGATCCCAGAATCAACCACTACTATTTTCAATTTAAAAAATAAGCATCAGGAAAAGATCTTTCTGGAAAATTCTTGCCGATCAACCCTCAATAGCTCTGACAGCCCATCATTGAGGAGGTATATGACTTTTAAGTCCACAATGTTCCTCAATTATGAATTGTTCAGCCACATTTTCTTGAACAAATCATAACCGGATGGGTGCACACAAAATACACAGATGTAGCTTATAGCCTCAATGACTGATTCATGTACGGTAAGCAAAGCTTATTAAGACCCAGCATTGCTGAGAAAGAAGACATACAAAAGGTTAAAAATAAATGGAAGTCTTCTAAATAAGTTTTCATTAACGTATTAAAGGTATCCAATGGAAGGGAATATTTGTAACTCGAGAGTTGAAATCTGGGGTGCTTGGTGCTTTCTGAGTGTGGTTGTCTTTTTGCAGATGTTTCATTACCCAACTAAGTAATATCTTCAGCGCTGACACACAATCTAGTTAGGTAATGAAACAACTGCAAGAAAACAACTCAGAAAATACCAAGAACTCCATGCATTAAAGGATTCCTCACCTCTCCTCTCCTCTCCTCTCCTCTCTTCTCCTCTCCTCTCCTCTCCAGATGATGTGTTTGACCCAGTTTTGGGATTCAACTGGTTCGCACCACTTCAGCAGAACCGGTAGCTAATTTTTTGTTGCCCAGGCCCAGAATGGACCTCCGGAAGCAGCATCCACACAGAGAACCGGTTGTTCACATATTTGAATCCCACCACTGGTTTGACCCCCTCCTTCGGGCTCAGCCTGGTCATCTCCTATAGGACCTGGCTGACCTCAAGGACTTTGAGCCTGACCTTGGTCCTCACATATTTAATCATTTACAGCAATACTTCAAAGTATACATTATTTTTTGAAGATGGCAGTGTCCTACTGGCGTTATGATTTTTCACTCAAGATAATCTACCACAGTTCTGCTCTCTCCATGGATGCCCACAATTCCCAAAAATATCCCACTGGATATTTAAAGGAAAAATTATATTTGTAGAATTATATTTAATATAGAGTGCAAACTCATGTTATTTAAATACTATTGATACAGCTAAACCAGAAAGAATGGTTAATGGAGATACCTAGGAGAACATAAAAGTATGTTAGTTCTTTTTCTAAAATAAAAAAAACAATAGCACATTAAAAAGCAAGAGCAAAGAGCAGCAAAAATAAAATGCCAATCAACCTAAATTCACAGCATGAGAACTAAGCAACATTTCAGCCCGTGGAAAAATAACAAAATACTTTTCATTAGCTCTAAAGGGAAAGCCGCAGGTGGCTGCAGATAGTCTCTCTCCAGTTGCCACTTTGGTTCAATTCAATGTATTTATTTTGCTATAAGATCACATTACGTCAAAAACAGAATTCTGTTGTGAAAAGAAGAAAAAGGACACGGAAACAGACACAACACACACACACACAGACAGACAGATAGATAGATAGATAGATAGATAGATAGATAGATAGATAGATAGATAGATAGATAGATAGATAGATAGATAGACAGATAGACAGATAGACAGACAGACAGACAGACAGACAGACAGACAGACAGACAGACAGACAGACAGACAGACAGACAGTACGGTAAGATAAACGGACGGATGGATGGATGGGATATAATAGAAAGATAGAATAGAATAGAATAGAATAGAATAGAATAGAATAGAATAGAATAGAATAGAATATCATCTATCATCTGTCTATCTACAGTATAGATAGATGATGGATAGATGATGGATAAATGATGGATGGATGGACAGACAAAACAGACAAAGACAGATAGAACAGACAGACAGGCATGGAAGGGCATTGATACTTTAGATGAGTTTATTGCCAACCATCTTTTGAAACTCTTTGATTTACTGCAAGGAGAATTTTGGCTTGAAAATGGTGATATATTAAAATAAAACATCACTTGATATTTGTTTTTTGTTGCACCTGGCTCCAAATGTACAGTATCGACTTAATTTACAGTATTAGAGCATAGTTCAGTTGGTTCTAATCTTAGTATTTTTAATAAACAATTAAAAACAATCACTAAGACAGCTATATATGCAAGAATTCTAGAATAAAATGTGGTAATATTCATAGCTATAAATCAATAGACAATTAATGTTTTTATGACCCTACATTAAGAATAAGATTTGTAGTCAAGATAAATGATACATTTTAAACTTGAATAATCTATAATAATAATCTATGTCACATAATATATTTTTGTAAATCTTTTTTCCCCTTTCTGCATTTGTCTTTCCGTTGTTTTTTCCCCCTCCATCCCTTTTGTTTCCCCCCATTTTTCATTTGTGTACGTATACACAAATACACACATATCTAGACAATTCTTCGTGTTTACACCCAAATATCAGTCACAATCACTGGATGGCAGCAAAAACTCTCAGTTTTCAATACCTCTTTTTGCATGTCCTAAGTGCAGCTCTTTTTTTTTTTTTTTAGGTCTTGTCATAATATTGTGGCAGTCTGATAAAAGGTCTTTGTGACACTGTGACTCCGGAATTGCCAAATGTTTAGAAAAAAAGGAGGCAGAAAATAAAAAGCAAGTAAAGAAATCTAGAATCCTTGAGGAAAGAGGGAAGGCTATCTCAGCACTTCTAAGGAACGAAACACTATTCTGCAATCTTATTTCAAAGCATACGTTGCAAACAAGGACTTTCTGATGTCCACTGGTGAGTTGTATTTTGCATGTATATTATTCTTCCTGCCAGTCTAGATTCCCTTGCTAAGGACTGGCCAGTTGGCCAGTTTGAGTTTCATCTATAAATACAAGTTCCTAAGGCAGTGGTTCTCAACCTTTTTAATGCCGCGAGGACTAAGTCGCGTAAGTCGAGGACTAAACCGGTCGTAAGTCGAGGACTAAACCGGTCGTAAGTCGAGGACTACCCAACCGGTCGTAAGTCGAGGACTTTCCCTGCCCGGGAGCGCCGCGCATGCGTGGTTCCACCCCCTGCGTCGGCCGAGGCGTAGCTGGCAAGCGGCAGAGACGGAGCAGGCCGGCCACCAGCTGGCCCAGCCCAAAGGAGGTAAGGCACCTGCCGGAAAAGGGGGAAAAAATGGCAGACCAAAAAAATGGCGGACAAAAAAAATGGCGGACAGCCTTGCTTGGCGACCCCCGTGAAATGGTTGATCAACCCCAAATGGGGTCCCGACCCACAGGTTGAGAACCACTGTCCTAAGGTATCCCTGAGTGACCCCAAGCCACAGAGAGATGCTGCGTTTTCTCAGAAGCACTTTCCTAGTTAGAGGAGGAGATGGAACAAGATAGACCCAATAGCAGGAAAGAAATGCAAAATAAAATAGGATTGGTCGTATAGTAGCTTCATCCATATGTTAAACTGTACTGACCTCCTCTCTTGAACACAACACACCCTCCTGATAAGGTAGGCAGCATCTTACCTCCAGAGTACTGTGATTTTCTTCTGTCTTTTCCATGCTTTCAAATGATCCCCTCGGATTTTAAATTATATCAGCAGAATGTCAAGGTGGCAGCTCCTGTTTGATTAATTAGGCCTTTTTAATTATTTTTTTTTAAAAGAAACACACCCCTCAAAGACTTTCCCACCATAAAATTGATGCTGTAGACCTGGAAAGAGATTCACATAGAAAGGAAAGCTAGCATTCCAGAGAATTCTGATTTACAGGACTTGGAATAAGCCTCTATAAAGAAAGACTAGGGCATGCTTACTCCAGCTTGTTTCCTTTCAACTTTAATAAATTAACGTGAGTTATCTTTTCAATCAAATTAGGTATCTGTCTTGTTGCTCCTAAAAAAATGTAAACCCCAAAAAATAAAGTCTGATTGTTGGCTTATGCTTATAAGGATGCAACATCCTTGATTCTTGCATGGGAAAAGCCAAACAGGAACTACCACTAAAAGGAACAGCCAAGAACTTCCATTAATGGGAGAGGCCAAATGGGAACCAGTGAGTGAAATACATTAGCTGATTCCTATAAAGTCAGAATTTCTTTTGCCTTACAATTCTTTATCACCATGACCCACATCAAATCATTATTATGGCATAAAATTCAACACCATTTTTCATTTCAAGGGGGAGAAAAGATGTTCTTGTCTTGGTTTTTAACAGCATTTTTTTTCTTCTTAAGAATTGAGACTAGAAGAATCCATACTGGGGCCGGATTGGGAAGTACAGTAAGATCAAGGTTAAAATTTTCCTACTCTCCAAAATGAAGGTGCCAGTCTGGACAGAGGTGGGATTCAGCCAGTTTGCACCAGTTCGGCAGAACCGGTAGCTAATTTTTTGTTGCCCAGGCCCAGAATGGACTTCTGGAAGCAGCATCCACACAGAGAACCGGTTGTTCACATATTTGAATCCCACCACTGAGTCTGGGGCTCCATCTTTCATTAGCTATTTACAGAAATGTAGAGTTGGAAAGGACCTCGGAGGTCCTCTCCAAGGTGGTGCCCAAGGTAGGAGATCTTATACCATGTAGATCTTATACCATGTAGATCTTATACCATTTACAAATATCTTAGAACTGTCTATATTAAAACTGGAACTCAGTATTACAACCAACCAGGTTAATAAGTCTTTTTTTTTTATGGAAAGCATCTGAATTCTGGATCTAATTCTGCAGCAAAGAGAATTAATTTGGCAGCTCACCATGTAAAGTTTGTCATTTTATTCTGGAGCAATCCCAAAAAAGGATGCAGTTTCAAACTAATAATAATAATAATAATAAATGAAACTAGCCTGTTGCCCAACTCTCCATAAACTCCTAGCAGCTCATAGCCACCTGCCCCAAAAAAGAAAAAGAAAACCCTGACAATGAAATCAATAAAAAATAAAACAAAACATATCAGCCAGCAGCAACTTCAAAAAATCTTGCCTTTCAGTTCCATTTTATGGAAACTTCTACCAATCTCAGCGTCTGTCTCCAGAACAACCGGAGAGCCACAAGCCAGAAAAAAAAGCTGATGGGAACATTTGATACTTAAAGTTAAATCAATTGTTCCACTGAGAACAGCTTTAATACTGCAGTAAAGCTGCTCTATTTCATATCGGCTCATATTGCAGCTATAAGTTCCACCTTTTATACCTGGTTGTCTCCATTTAGTAACTTACAACATTCAAGTTATTGTTTCTCTCAGCAGATGACTTTCCTTTCTGAACTCTCATGACCGTTGGCCAATATAGCTGTACCTTCTATAACAAGGGTCTCCAAACTTGGCAATTTTAAGACCTGTGGACGTCAACTCCCAAGCTGTCTGAGGAATTCTGGGAGTTGAAGTCCACAAGTCTTAAAGTTGCCAAGATTGGAGACCTCTGTTCTATAAGGTCATTAAATCATAGGGCTAGAAGGGACTTTGGAGATCTTCGAGTCCAACCCACTGCCCAGTGAAGGAGTCCTTACTATCGATTCATGAGCCTTACGAAGCGGCTGTCTACAATGGTGCTATTGATCCCACAGGCTGTTTTGCACTGGGCAAAACAATGAGTAGTTATTCGCTTACACCTGCACCTTAAATGCCTTTTAAAAAATATACCTTCAAGCTTTTCTTCCTCGCCTGCTGAGAAGGGAAGAATAGCCAAGTAATAAAGGTAGCCACAGATCTTGGGATTTCTTCTGCTTCTTAAAGTCAAAAGAACAACAAAAAAACCCTATTAAAAAATATCCTAAAATCTTCAACATCAAGGAATGGTTCCAGATGCACCTGAAGGCCACGCAAAGTCCATTTCACATAGAAAACATGACCATGTTTATTTTATTTTATTTTAGACACGATTAAAAAGCAACGGGGTGGGATGGGGTGTAATCTTTTCAAGCTCCCAAGAACCAAATGAATCCCCACATCTCCTCGCCTGTTACTTTTTGTACAAGTACAAGTCCAGGTGATTTGTTTTTGTGTGTTTTTTTTTTTGCAGAGACTACGCTTTTAGCTGCGATGGCTTATCTGCCCCTCAAAAAATTTATAAAAAGTGAAGAGCAGGAACGTTCCCAAAGACCTTCCAGATCATGATTTGAAGAAAAGATGGATCACCTTTTTCTACAGAGTTTGTTTCCCAGGACAGTGAACCCGATCCCTGCTTTCTGCAACAGGTACAAACATCTTGTCTTCATCATTGTATTCCCGCTTACTAAAATAGCCTATGGGAAGCCTTGCACACAATCACCACCAGCGCTTTCATGCTCTTTCTCTCTCTCTCTCCCCAAACATCTCTATGGGCCACCTGCACACTTTTTTTAAAAAAGGGGGGGGGGAGAAAGAAGGGAAACACCCTTACCTGAATTTTCTTAGTTGCACGAATCTACACGTCAATTATTTTCCACGCCTGCCCAGATATGTGCAACCTCACTGTGTTTTATTTTTTTCCTTATGTTTATCACAGTTGCCTTGTTTACAGCATCAGGTTTTGCACAGGGAATTATCAGTTGGGGAGAAAGTCACAGCTGAGGGATTCGTACACAACACCACACACGCAGCAATCCAAAGACTCTATTCAGTTCCGGTCATAAGCATCTCAGTTTGCCACAGCAATAGACAGGCTCCTACCAGCAGCATCTGCTCATCCGTGAGAAGATGCAGGAAAGCCAAGGTGGAAAACTTTTCAGAAATTAGCTGGTAGCGATGAAGCAGCAACGAATCAAATTATGTTCTCTGAGATAAAAATCAGCCATAAGCAAAAGGAAAGAGCAGCTTTCTCTCTGTCTCCAGGAAGGAACTTTCTGCCAAACTGAATGAAGCTAAATCGGCTTTCTAGCTACGCAAGGTGGCTCCACTCTGAATTAGAGCAAAATCCAGAGTTTCCGCAACAAGTCAAGATTGTTTCCCCACCCCTAAATTGGATTTATGGCTTATGCAACCTTTGGTAATACAATTCTCCTTCCCTCTTAGTCCATGATTGCTGAAAATACTATGGTTATTATTAAGAGCTGCTCTCTCCCAGACAAGGAAGTTTACTCTAATTCATGCACAAATACTGTGTATTGTTTGACCTGTTAAAGGTTTATATGTGATAATTTTAAAAAGAAAAAGAAATCAAATTCATTTTCTCTTTACAACGAGGCTTATGTTCTTTACAATATTTGTGTGTGTCTCTGTTCTCCAATTTGGTTATAAAAAAGGGGGGGCACATTTTAACTCCATTACCATATATCCTATAACGATTTTGCACACCTGCTCCTCAGCTCAAGTCCATTTGCTTAGCAATGGTTCAAAGATAGGACAGCACTAAACATAGAACACTTATGACTGGTCCTCACGCTTATGACTGTAGCAAGGGTCACATGATCATGGTCCAGGCGCTTGGCAACTGGCTCAGATTTATGTTAGTTGCAGCATTCTGAGATCGTATGATCTCTTTTGTGACCTTCTAATAATAATAATAATAATAATAATAATAATAATAATAATAATAATAATAATAATAATAATAATAATAATAATAATAATAATAATAATAATAGTTGGAAGGGACCTTGGAGGTCATCTAGTCCAACCCCCTGCTCAGGCAGGAAACCCTATGCCATTTCAGACAAATGGCTGTCCAGTCTCTTCTTAAAAACCTCCAGTGTTGGAGCATTCACAGCTTCTGGAGGCAGGTTGTTCCACTGGTTAATTGTTCTAACTATCAGGAACTTTCTCCTTAGTTCTAGGTTGCTTCTCTCCTTGATTAGTTTCCATCCGTTGCTTCTTGTCCTGCCTTCAGGCACTTTGGAGAATAGCTTGACTCCCTCTTCTTTGTGGCAGCCCCTGAGATACTGGAACACTGCTATCATGTCCCCCCTCGTCCTTCTCTTCATTAGACTAGACATACCCAATTCCAACAACCGTTCTTCACATGTTTTAGCCTCCAGTCCCCTGATCATCTTTATTGCTCTTCTCTGTACTCTTTCTAGAGTCTCAACATCTTTTTACATCGTGGTGACCAAAACTGGATGCAGTATTCCAAGTGTGGCCTTGCCAAGGCATTGTAAAATGGTATTAATACTTCATGTGGTCTTGATTCTATCCCATGTTAATGCAGCCTAGCATTCTGTTGGCTTTTTTGGCAGCTGAAGCACACTGCTGGCTCATATTTAAGTGGTTGTCCACTAGGACTCTGAGATCCCTCTCATAGTTGCTACTATTGAGCCAGGTACCCCCTATACTATACCTGTGCATTTGGTTTTTCTTCCCTAATTTTAGAACCTTACTTTTGTCACCCTTGAATTTCACTTTATTAGATAGCGCCCAATGTTCAAGTCTGTCAAGATCCTTCTATATCTTAAGCCTGTCTTTTGGAGTGTTGGCTATAACTCTGGCAAAAGATAATAAAATCAGTCACAGTCATGTGATGCCTCACTTAATGACTACAGCACTCAACAGAGCATTTTCTGATGCAATTGTGGTCATAAGGGATCCTTGGTGCTCTCTGAGCTAGGTCGTTTTCCTGCAGCTGTTTCATTACAGGTAACATCATCAGTGCTACTACAAGCAAGTTCAGAGAGCACCAAGGACCCCTCAGATCAACCCTGAGCTATAGATATTCTCCTTTATTAATGCTTATAATCTGATCCACTACTGTATCATTCTTCAGCTGATACTTTGATTGATAGTCTAGAGAAAAGAAGGACTAGCAGCATTCCAGTATTTGAAGGCCTGCCACAAATAAGAGGTGGTCAATTTATTTTTCAAAGCACCAGAAGGCAAGACGAGAAACAATGGATGGAAACTAAACAAGGAGAGAAGGAATCTAGAATTAAGGAGAAACTTCCTAACAGTCAGGACAATTAACCAGTGGAACAGCTTGCCTTCAGAAGTTGTAGGTGCTCCATCACTGGAGGCTTTTAAGAGACTGGACAGCCACTTATTTGGAACGGTATAGGGTCTCCTGCTTGAGCAGACTAGAAGACCTCCAAGATACCTTCCAGCTCTATTCTGATTGATTGATTGATTGACTTCTGAATGTTTCTGGTTGGCCACTGTGGTGACACAGAATTCTGGCTCCCTTGAGTTCTTACATTCTTATATACTAAAGCTATCTTATTTCTCTTTTCTCCCCAAAGGCAAAAAAAAATTCCTATGGCTGTTTGTGTTTTTCCCCTGACATTCTTGTCTTAGGTGAACTTTTGTGCCATTATTTAACTTAGATTAAACATTATTTAACCTGACAGGCAATATTTGCCATGCGATACCAGATGAACTGAAAATGGACATGCAAATATTTGTAGCAGGCTATGGACAAAAGCCAAGACTCCTGTCTCAAGGACAAATTTTAGAACATTCCAGAACAGGTTCAGTGCATGACAAAGAAGAGCTCTTGACAGATAACTATGGAAAGTATCCAGAGCCATTCATTTTGTTCAAGTCAAACCTAGGCATTCACAGTTTTTCTTAGACTTTGAGTAAATATTTTCTAGAAACAAGGCTTTAAATAAGCTTAAACATTTAGACTTATTCAACCGGCACAGGGAACTGAAAGATGCATTGGCTATTTTCCTCAAAGCATTTGATAACCCCACCCATTGTAATTTTCCCTACATTAAAGAAAGCCAAGAACTGCTTCCTTTGAATGGAGCCTAATATCACCTCAGAAAGAAATACACGCTTTATTTTTATTTTTCCAGAGGCCTCTGGGACCCAAGTGCAGGTAGACACTCTTAAAAGGTGGAGAACTTAAGGCCACCGCTTTTGAAGCATTTGCTATACAGGTAGTCCTCAACATACGGTCGCAATTGAGCCCAACATTTATGTTGCTAAGAGAGACATTTGTTAAGTGAGGTTTGCCCTATTTTACAACTTTTCTTGCCACAGTTATTAAGTGCGTCACTGCAGTTGTTAAGTTAGTAACACAGTTGTTAAATGAATAGGGCTTGCCCATTGACTTTGCTTGTCAAAAGGTTTCAAAAGGTGACCCCGGGACACTGCAACCGACAGAAATACAGTTGTCAAGCATCCAAATTTTGATCATGTTAACATGGGGATCTTTCAATGGTTGTAAGTGGGAAAAATGGTCCTAAGTCACTTTTTTCAATGCCGTTGTAACTTTGAAACAGTCACTGTTGTAAGTCAAGGACTACATGTACTCTCTCCTCTCCCCCCAAAAAGCTCCAATGTCCTCGGGGCTTCTTGACGGTGGGGAGAGAAGATTGTAGCAAGCAAACTGAGAAAAAGCAGAATATTGTGGAAATAATTCAACCTAGTAGCAACAGGAAACCGTGGCCACCTCTACACAGCCACCAATTTCACTCTTCAAAGTCTCAGACGCAGGCTGAAGGCAATCCATGAGGTTGTTCAGGTCTAACAACTTAAAATGCTGACAAGAAGGTAATCATTTAGCCTGAAATCAGCTCAGCATCCCAACCGTGAAAGTTTATCAATTCACTAGCCAGAATTAGTCAAGAGGTGGACTGCAGGTTACTATGTTTTTACAAGATTGAACAGGAAGAACCACCAAGTGAAAACATAGAAAAAAAACAACAACTCACCCCTCCCGTTCTTCATGTAGAATAAGGAAAACTAATGCCATTTATCTTCAGAGAGCGCATTAAACTGATCAATTCCCACATTAAACTGTTTAGCCAAAAGCTGTTAAGAAGAAACTGAATTGACCTGCCACATGAATCATATGTTGAACCAAGTGGCAGCCCAAGAGCATGTGATAAGAAAGTGTAATTAAACCAGCCAACACTGAAAATAAGTAGACAAGAACTAAATACATCATATCTGTACTTAGTTCAGTCATAAAGGCAGCAATTTATAATGCTGTGCTGGAAAATTCTAATTAAGCGTCCTAGATATTAGCCTGGTACGTTTAATGCAGCAGTCATCTCCAAAATAAGTAATGAGATTGAGAAACATGCTCCAAACTCAAATCATCCCTTTATCCCTTGCCTGTATGCATTCCATGCTCCATACCAAACTATAGTGCAACATTATCCAAACTGAGTTTAGCCATAATAGCTCTTATTAAAGTTCTCAGACAATTTCAAACTTTGGTGTCCACTTCTGAATTATAAACTTAATCATTGCCACCACTGGAGTATTTTCCTTGTCACACTTAATTTGGGGATACAACACACATGTACAGCTCACTCTTATTCCATCACTTTCGGACACTTCCCTTTCATAAAATTTACACATCTTGCTGAACTCCACTTGAGCACACCTTGCTTCCTTGAAAGCTAGGAAGCTTAAAAAATGCATCTTTAATTTCTTCTCTGAATCTTTTTTTTTTAAAGTAGTCATTAAAAGTGGCATTTTATTTGGAAACATCAAAAACCAAATGACATTGGTGCTGAATTTTAGACATATGTAAATACTAGGATCTATAGTGAAAAGTCTTGGCAAAAGAACTAGTAAAAAAGAAGGTTGAATGGTCAAGAGTTCCTGGTTCAAAGTTAGGAGACAGGATTCAATGGGAGGCCATTAGGGAACAGCAAAAGGTTAGCTAGTCTAAATTTAAAAATAAATGAACAAAACGTCTCAGCAGTTGCAAGAAAGCCACATGGTTAGATTCAACTAGCAGCATTTTAGTTAGCCGTAAATTATGGACTAGCATCCATTTTTACTCTGAAGGTTATGTAGGGTGCCAGATCCAACCATACGCAAGTGCACATGTATTCATCTCCATGTAAAGGTAAAGGTATAGTTTCCCTCTATCCAGTTGTGTCTGACTGCTCGGGGGGGGCACTGCTCATCTCCATTTCTTAACCAAGGGAGTCAGCGTTGTCTGAAGACATTTCGGTGGTCATGTGGCCAGCATGACTCTACGCCGAGGCACATGGAACGCTGTTACCTTCCCAACAAAATGGTACCTATTGATCTACTCGCATTTGCATGCTTTCAAACTGCAAGGTTGGCAGGAGTTGGGTCAAGTAACGGGAACTCATATGGTCATGCAGCAAATAGGTCTTGAACCCAAGCTGTCAGCTTTCCAGTTGACAAGCTCAATGTCTTTTTTTTTTTGTCTTTTTTAGTCAGCTTTATTTTCATGCTCTCCAGCTAGAAGCAATGACAACACGCATTGCTGTAGCCTGAAAAATCATATTTACTGCACAACAGATTTAACCTAGTTACAGGAAAAAAAAGTGGTCAGGGGTTCAGGGGCAGCAGCTGCATTTGTTCAGAGAAGGGTCTTTGCAGACACAGCCCTTTGCACAGTTGTCACAGCTGGCTGGGCAGCAAGAGCAGCAGCTTTTTTTACACGAAGTACACTTGCAGTTTTTGCATTTGCAGGATCCATTGCAGGAGCAAGAACTACCGGTGGCGCAGCCACAATTCTGGGGATCCATCGCAACGAGAGAGCGAGAGAGAAGAGATGCGCAAACAGCCCAAAGCCAACGAAAGAGGAGCGGATGTCACAAGCTCAATGTCTTTAACAGCTGAGCCACTGCGCCCCTCCATCTCCATGTATACGTGTCCTTCATATATTCTAGCATACTCACATCTCCCTCTGTCTCTGTCTCTCTCTCTCTTCTCTTTGTCCTGTTCTTTCACTAAGCCGTTGAAGACCAACTCCTTAGTACCAGCCGCTGCAGAAATACATCACTTAATTTCTTCCAACCATCTGTTCAAAGTGACTATTTGGTTGGTGGAGATCCAACAGCATGGTTTCACACCATGACTGGCAGTAGAAGGCCACGATCCATCTCCCGGTTGATCACTGCCCGCCAGAAGAAGCGAGCAGGGCGCTTGTAGGTGGAATCTTTGCCAAGCAAGATGTTTTCTCTCCTCCAGCCTCAATCTGTGATCTGATGTAATATTAGATACCCTGCAACAGCTTGCCTATGTCATCAGAGCTATTATTACAAACAGCTACTTATGCCAGGAAGGGGGCAAAAAAAAAAAAAAATCCAGGTCAGGAATTTTTCCAGTGCTGGGAAGGCGTGGTGAGTTGATATTTCTTCTCTCTCGCCATTCACTGAATGGAATCTGCCACTAGATCTCATGTTATGTGTCATGTGGATGCCACAAATGTACGCATGCTATTCATTTATTCATGCTATAAACTATTATTTTAAACTGCAGCGTGCCGGGCCTGAACATGGGTGGTGCTGACATAACATTGACGAAAGAATACTCTGTGTTCCTCTCCAGCAAGATCAATTAGCAGCTTTCGCAAGAAAGAGTCGAGATTTAGAAAGGTAATAGACTTTCAACATCTAAAGCAGGGGCGGGGAACTATGGCCCTTTTATGACCCAGTGGAGAAAAGGAGAAAAGACCTTAACAAGAAGGAAAGGTTCATATCCTCCCCAAGTTCACATCTATGCCTTATCTCAGGGGTCTTCAAACTCAGCCCTTTTATGACTTGTGGACTTCAACTTCCAGAATTCCTCAGCTAGCTTTGCTGGCTGAGGAATTCTGGAAGTTGAAGTCCACAAGTCATAAAAGGGCCGAGTTTGAAGATCCCTGCCTTATCTCCATTCTTGCCATACTGCATTATACATCTCAAAAGATTGCTTATTTGCATTTTTCTTTCCTCCAGCCGAGATAGCAACACATCCAGAAGACAAGAGCTCTACAATCCCATTTGCTCTCTACAAATAAAGAAACAAATAAATGACAGATTAACCAGATTAGCCGCTAAGATAAATGAATGGGGCACTTGTACGTTCCCATAGTATAACTCACGGAAGCTGAAAAGTCACAAGTTTTTCGTGCCGGTGGACCCCTTCTTCAAAGTTGCACCAAGAAGAGGGATTTTTTGTTTGTTTTTTTGTTTTCAGAAATGGAGTTCAAGAATTCTAAGCAAACAAGTTGAGCCAGAAAAAGAGGTGTTTATACTTTGTTCTCCCTTTCACTTAGACACCATTCCTACAAAGAATGCCCCGGGTGTTAGTGCCGTGGGTACAGCACAACGCACATCTCTCCGTAAGCAAAAGGAGAATGTGGATCAGACTCAGATTGTGGTGGACCGTGCTGGGACATACAGAAAACTAAGAGCACATTCCAGGTAAGTCCTCCACATACGGCCACAACTGAACCCAACATTTCTGCTGCTAAGCGAGACAACTGTTAAGTGAATTCTTCCCCATTTTACGACCTTTCTTGCCACCGTGGTTAGGTGAATCACTACCGCTGTTAAGTTAGTAACACGGTTGGTAAGTGATTCTGGCTTCCCCATTGACTTGGTTTGCCAAAAGTTCGCAAAAGGGGATCATGTGACCGTGGGACACTGAAACCGTCGTAAATATGAACCAGTTGTCAAGCATCCGAATGTAAATCACGTGACCCTGGGGGTGTTGCAACGGTCGTAAATGTGAGAAACAGTCCTAGGTCACTTTTTTCCCAGTGCCGTTGTAACTTTAAACGGTCACTGAATGAATTATAAGTCGAGGGCTCCCTGTACTGAAGACCCGTCTGCAATACAGTTTTGAGGCCATAGATCAGTGATGGCAAACCTTTTAGAGACCGAGTGCCCAAATTGCAACCCAAAACCCACTTATGTATCGTTGGGTGCCGGGTGGGCGTGGCCCACTGGGTGGGTGTGGCCCTTTGGGTAGGCGTGGCCCTTTGGGTGGGCATGGCTTCAGTGGTAACGGCAGACTGGGCGGGACTAAAAAGTTCAATCAATTAATTCCAACTCTGCGAGATCTTTTTTTCCCCTGAGAAGTTGAAATTGATTGATTGATTGATTGAACCTTTTTTTGTGTGTGTACACAGCGGCAGAGGCCTAAAGCGAAAAGGTTTTATAAAACCCAGCTGAAGGCCTAGGACTGGGGCGACAGTGCGCGTGCCCACAGAGAGGGCTCTGTGTGCCCCCTGTGGCACGCGTGCCATAGGTTCGCCACCACGGCCACAGATCCTGGTTCGCTGAAAGGCTTGTGTGAAGTGTCAGTCTGAAAAACGACCCATGCCCAGTCTGAAGGTTAGACTCCTGAAGTATTGTTGTATAGGATAAACGTGTTAGAAAGGAATCACAAACGATGTCATTTCTCAGAAAGTTTCAAACTGAGTAAAGCTGGGTGCGCTGCTCTTTTCCTGCCTTGTTTTTTTTTTTTAGAACAGTAAACCTATTTCAAAACTTTGAAAAATGGGTTCAACCCATTTTCAAAAGATGGTTTGCGTAATCATGCGGTGACAAGAGAGACCCGTGGTGCAATAACGGTGAAAACAGCAACAACGTTATAATTTTTTTAAAAAAACCTTCAAATTCAAGGATTCAAATTTTTTTATTTAGTTTTTTTTTTTATTATTAAATTTATACCCCGCCCTTCTCCCGGAGGACTCAGGGCGGCTTACAGCCAGTTTAAAAACAATAATACAATACAATACAAAATTTAAAAGTGATTAAAAATAAATATTTAACTAGGCCGCTTCTACTAAAATTTTTTGTTAAAACCAATTTAAAATACCCCTAGGCCAGTCCTGCCCACTGAAATAACCAAGTCTTGAGGGCGCGGCGGAAGGAGGGGAGATCCGGAATCACCTGGATCTCTGGGGGCAGCTCGTTCCAGAGGGTGGGTGCTCCGACAGAGAAGGCTCTCCCCCTGGGGGTCGCCAGCCGACACTGTCTGGTTGACGGCACCCTGAGGAGACCCTCTCTGTGGGAGCGTATCGGCCGGTGGGAGGTGATCTGTGGCAGAAGGCGGTCTCGGAGGTAACCAGGTCCAATGCCATGGTGCGCTTTGAAGATGATAATCAACACCTTGAAGCGCACTCGGAAGGCCACAGGCAGCCAGTGCAGCTCGCGCAGCAGCGGCGTTACATGGGAGCGACCGCCCGCGCGGCCGCATTCTGGACTAACTGGAGCCTCCGAGTGCTCCTCAAGGGAAGCCCCATGTAGAGAGCATTACAGTAGTCCAGGCGGGAGGTGACAAGGGCATGGGTGACTGTGCGCAAGGCATCCCGGTCCAGAAAAGGCCGCAACTGGTGCACCAGGCGTACCCGGTAAAACGCCCCCCTGGCCACAGCCGNCCGTCAACTGGTCGTCCAGTGTCAGCCGTGGATCCAGGAGGACCCCCAGATTGCGCACCCTCTCCGAGGGGGCCAAAGTTTCGCCCCCTATAGTCAGCGATGGAGTCAGCTGACCATACCTGGGAGCCGGCAACCACAGCCACTCAGTCTTGGAAGGGTTGAGCCTGAGTCTGTTTCTCCCCATCCAGACCCGTACGGCAGGTAACTAGAGAGAAATATTGTTCCGTTTCTATAACTGTTCTCTGCTTACCGGTTATGCAAGACAGCAATGGAGAGATGCTACAGGGCTCCCAGGTGTTCTTTCCAATTGGGCCAGTGAGAGGCTCTGGATGGTAGCATTCGTTTCCCTATATCTCAGGACTGCCATCTGGAAAACAGAAGGAATACAAGGCACTTCAGAGCAAGTCTGGAATTAAACTCTACGTTCACTCAAAGCAGGTTATTCTTTCACAGATTCAGATGGCTACTGCGGTAGTCGTCCACCACTTATAACCACAATTGGGACTGGAGCTTCCATCACTAAGCAACAATGGGGTCATTAAATGAGACTTGGCTCAATTTTAACAACTTTTGCAGTAGTCATTAAGCAAATCACACCGTGGTTAAGCAGCTCCAGCTTCCCTACTTCCCTATTGACTTTGCTTGTATTGGGCAATGGCAATTACTGACCCCGGGATGTTGAGTGGGTGCCCTGATGGCCGTAAATGTGGGGACACGTGATAAGTCTCTTTTTTCAGCACTGTCATAACTTCAAACGGTCATTAAAAGAATGGTTGCAAGTTGAGGACTACCTGCATGCTAACTAGTGAAGATTTTGGTCATTCTTCTGATGGAATTGTTAGTGCGCTGCTCATCAACATATCCACACGACTCCTTTGAGATATATGGCAAGCTCTGCCCCATCATGTTTAATTTCACTTATTTTCAATTAAAAGGAAGGTGGACCCTGCTCTTAGACCTATTCTGATGTGCTCTTTAGGAACAGGGATGCTTTAAAAGACACAGCAGTGGAAGGAAATTGGGATCTCCTAATAGGCCTTGGATGATTTGGAGTAGATAACAGTTCCTGTCTCCCATTAACAGATGGATAGAATCAAGATCACGTGAAGTATTAATACCACTTTACAATGCCTTGGTAAGGCCACACTTGGAATACTTCATCCAGTTTTGGTCACCGCGATGTAAAAAAGATGTTGAGACTCTAGAAAAAGTACAAAGAAGAGCAACAAGGATGATTAGGGGACTGGAGGTTAAAGCATACAAGGAACGGCTGCTGGAATTGGGTATGTCTAGTTTAATGAAGAGAAGGATGAGGGGGGACATGATAGCAGTCTTCCAATATCTCAGGGGCTGCCACAAAGAAGAGGGAGTCAAGCTATTCTCCAAAGCGCCTGAAGGCAGGACAAGAAGCAACGGATGGAAACTGATCAAGGAGAGAAGCAACCTAGAACTAAGGAGAAACTTCCTGACAGTTAGAACAATTAACCAGTGGAACCACCTGCCTCCAGAAGCAGTGAATGCGCCAACACTGGAAGTTTTTAAGAAGAAACTGGATAGCCATTTGTCTGAAATGGTATAGGGTTTCCTGCCTGACCAGGAGGTTGGACTAGATGACCTCCGATGTCCCTTCCAACTTTATCATCATCATCATCATCATTATCATCATCATCATCATCATCATCATCATCATTATTATTATATGATTATGTGTTGCATAGCTTATTTTGGTTCTCTTACACAGCTTTGACAGGCAGTATTTAAAAAAATGACTGAATGAAGACAATAAAACCTAGCAAATATGAATTAGGCTTCCCTTATTTACAGAGCTGAAATTTAAAACCACAAGCTCTATGCAATTAGGTCCCAGGTTTGTTTTCTTAACAAAGGCTGATTGTTCCAGCTCAATGATTCATTTAAAAATTTCTTAGGCTCGTCATGGGTACAGAGTTGTTTGTTTGCATTTTGCATCTGGCTGGAGTTCACCAATATACTGATCACTCGAAAGTTGCATACATCTCATCCGATGAATTCCGTACTATAGCTAAGGGACAAGCCCTAAACCAGCAGTTCTCAACCTGTGGGTCGCGGCCTCTTTGGGGGTCGAACGACCCTTTCACAGGGGTCGCCTAAGACCATCGGAAAACACATATTTCCGAACCGAGGAACCGAGACACCGCTCCTCTATCCGTCTCCGCACGGCTTTGAGCTGGGGGCCGTTGCAGCGCCGGATTCGTTTCCGTCGAGCATCTCCTAAGGGAGGCCACGCTGCTTCGCGACCCTTTCCGCGGAGGAGGCTGAACTAAGCTCTGCCGGCGCTGTCGCCCTCTTGGCTCTCTCTCTCTCTCCTTCTCTCTCTCTCTCCCTCTCCCCGCCTGGGCGCTTCTCCAAGCAGGCTGGGCGGAGCCGGCGGAGCGGCCTTCCTGCCCCCCCTCCCCAGCCAGCTGGAGCAGGGCAGGCCGGCGACCTTCAGAAGTGAGGTGAGGACAGGCGAGGCGCGCTGAGCCCCGGCGCGGCAGGTGAGTGGGCAGCATCGGTGCGCGCTTGGAGAACCCTTAGTGTTGGGGGTCACCACGACATGAGGAACTGTATAAAAGGGTCGCGGCATTAGGAAGGTTGAGAACCACTGCCCTAAACCTCTGTAGGATAAAACACAAAGCTATTTATCTCCAGCCATTATCTTTCAAGCCCTGCTTTGCATTTTTGCATCTTTTCATGCTCTGCATAAATATCATCCCTTTCCTTTAGCTTTTCTCTGTGCGATCTTTCTCGGCTAACCTTCCTTTGACCACTATGCGGCCCTCCTTCTCTTTCTCTAATGAGCCAGGATGCCATATCATCCATCATCTGCAAACAGAAAGGAAGTTAAGTAGCAGGGGGGGGGGGGACACAAAACTCTCTACCACGCTCATTCTGAAGTCAGCTTCTGATTTGTCCTTCTCCAGTAGAGGTCACTAATGCATAAAACACAAACAGAACTAAGCCTTGCTAAGCTCTCCTTCCTGCTGACAGCTTGCCTAACTGATAAAAAGTGTAACCTTCATAATTGAAGTCACTTGCTTCTCTGGTGAGCGGTGGGCCACAGGAAGGAAGCCACAGTGTGGGAAGTAAAAAACGCCTCAAGGCTTTTGATCTTCTTCTTGCTCTCTGCCATCTAATCCCCCCAAATTCTGCCGGGTAAATGCACTGGAGAAGACAACCAACTGGTGCAAAGGTTTTCACCACAGAAGTTCTACAGCAGAGGGGACTTAATAATAATAATAATACCAATAGTAATAGGCGCCTTGGGTGCAATCCCAAAACAACTGGAGCACCACTTGAACACCATTGGCATTGACAAATTCGCTATTAGTCAATTGCAAAAGGCGGCCTTACTAGGAACTGCTTCCATCCTGCGACGATATCTGTAATACCATCAAACATCCACATCTGCCTATCCCAGGTCCTGGGTAAGGACTCGNATGATGATGATGATGATGATGATGATGATGATGATGTTGGAAGGGACCTTGGAGGTCATCTAGTCCAACCCCCTGCTCAGGCAGGAAACCCTATACCATTTCAGACAAATGGCTGTCCAGTCTCTTCTTAAAAACTTCCAGTGTTGGAGCATTCACCGCGTCTTGAGGCAGGTTGTTCCACTGGTTAATTGTTCTAACTGTCAGGAAGTTTCTTCTTAGTTCTAGGGTTGCTTCTCTCCTTGATTAGTTTCCATCCGTTGCTTCTTGTCCTGCCTTCAGGCGCTTTGGAAAACAGCTTGATTCCCTCCTCTTTGTGGCAGCCCCTGAGATATTGGAGCACTGCTATCATGTCCCCCCTCGTCCTTCTCTTCACTAAACTAGACATACCCAATTCCAGCAGCCTTTCCTCACATGCTTTGGCCTCCAGTCCCCCAATCATCTTTGTTGCTCTTCTCTGTACTCTTTCCAGAGTCTCAACTTAGCCAAGAAGGCAGCCAAAACAAGAAACTAGTTTCACACACACACACACACATACACACACCCATTAAGGAAGACATCATTGGAATTGGAACACAGATAGTCCTTGACTTACGACTACAATTTCCATTGCTAAGCAAGTCAGTTGTTGAGTTGAGCCCCCCCCCAAATATCTTAATTGGCAGTTCTTCATATTGGCTCAGCTGTTCAAGAACATGGCAGAAAACATAATTACACTACACTGATATCACTCAAACATCCCTTCCAATGTGACCAGCTGCTGTGAAAAGAAAATATTAAGATGAGATTCATAATAAAGATTCTTGTTTTGCTCTTTCCTGAGAATGAAACCAGGAAGAAGAAGTGGTAGCAATTCCATTTTTATATGTGGAAAGAGAGGGTACGATGTTTGAACACATTTATCTGTTTTGTCTTGTAGGAGTAGGTAACATCGTGCTTAGAGACACCTCCCTAAGTTTCATTAGTCCCTCTTGACTCCATTAGATCCTTTTAATTAAAACGGATTACTCTTTATCTTCACCTCCTCCAACTTGGTTAACCACCATACGTGTAGTCAATAGCTCCAAGGATTATTAGTAATAGCCATTAGTGTCTAGGGCAGCGTTTCTCAACCTCAACAATTCATGTGTGGACTTCAGCTCCCGGAATTCCTCAGCCAGCATGCTGCCTGGGGAACTCTGGCAGTTGAAGTTCACACAACTTAAAGTAGTGAGGTTGAGAAACTCAGGTCTAGGGAATTCTGGGAACAAAGATCTATTTTAACTGGAGAATATACCGACTGAGCATGTGTGTTCCAGCGTCATCTTATCACCCCAAATAGAGACACAAAAACAGACTGAACGGGAAACTGTAATTGCAGCTTTATTTAGAGATGTTTTCACCTGGTATGAAAAAATAAAGGGAAAGCTGGTTTGGGAGGGATGTCATGGAGACACTACTCTTATCTACTGCTAAATGGGTGTTTACTCACTAACGTTTCCTTCCTTTCTTTACGTAAGCTTTTTTTCTATTTATTATAATGCTTTATCTGAAACCCCAGTTAAATAGCGGCGCCCAGCCAATTTTTTATTTTTATTTTGCAGATTATGCCTGGTTCATTCTTGCATAGGAAATCCTAAGAAAATGATGTTATAAGATTGACTAAGAAGTACAGGTAGTCCTCGACTTACAACAATTTATTTAGTGACCGTTCAAAGTTACAACAGCACTAAAAAGTGACTTATGACCATTTTTCACCCTTACGACCGTTGCAGCATCCCCACGGTCACGTGATCATAATTCAGACGCTTGGCAACTGACTCATATTTATGATGGTTGCTGTGTCCCAGGGGTCACATGATCCCCCTTTCTGACAAGCAAAGTCAAGGGGGGGAAGCCAGATTCATTTAACAACCGTGTGACTAACTTAACAACTGCAGTGGATTCACTTAACAACGGTAGCAAGAAAGGTTGTAAAATGGGGCAAAACTCACTTGACCATTTTTTTTTATTTAGCAACATACATTTTGGGCTCAACTGTGGCTGTAGGTTGAGGGTTACCTGAAAAAGAAAAAAAATCCTGGAAGACAGAAGCGGCAAACCAAGTCTATATTTTTTTTTCCCCAAAAGCCAGCATGGTTTTTTGGAAGTTTGATCCAGAGAAGAGATCTGGAGTTTGAAAAGAAGCTCTGGATTGTAATCTTTTACCTGTATCAACCTATCAGCAACATTTTGCAGAGAACAAGGAATTGCCTTAAAGAATTTACTGACCCAATCTTTTGCTAGAGTTCAGTATTTTCTTTTCAAACAGCTTTTAGAGCAGAGGTCCCCAACCTTTTGGGCACTGGGAACCGGTTCCGTGGAGAGAGGTTTTTCCGTGGACCGGAGGCTGCGTGGTTTTGTGTGCTTGCCTGCATCCTGTGGATGGGGCTTTGCTTGTTTGTGCGGACCGGTTGCTGGCATGCCGCGCGGCCCAGTACCGGTCCACAGACTGGGGGTTGGGGACCCCTGTTTTAGAGGTTTCTGATTCCATCCACCTTCCAGATTTTTATATCTCTAGTTTGCTTTATTTCAAAACAGAATCATGCAGCCTTGGGGAAAAATGCAAAAAATAAAAAACCAAGTGGTTAATAATACCGAGAGCTAAAGGAACTGCTAACGACATAATTGTCCCTCCTCCCTAAAGGAAAATGTTAGGAACATAACCAAGCTGGGAGAGATTAGCTGGGATGATTTCCAAACTAGGAATGTTCATAACATACAGAAACATCCAGATGGGTGGGAGAGAAAGTGAAAAGAACAGCAGTGAGAGAGAAGAATTCTGTGCAGAAGGAGAACTGCAGAAGTGATTTTCAGCCCTGCACCTACTTCAGATGCACCCAATGCTCAACCTCAACCTACAGCAGCTTGTTTAGTGACCGTTCAGAGTTACAACGGCACTGAAAAAAGTGACTTATGACCATTTTCGCACTTAAGACCACTGCAGCATCCCCATGGTCACGTGATCAAAATTCAGACGCTTGGCAACCGACTCCTATTTATGACGGTTGCCGCGTTCCGGGGTCACGTGATCCCCTTTTGCGACCTTCTGACAAGCAAAGTCAATGGGGAAAGCCAGATTCATTTAACAACTGTGTTACTAACAACATCTGTGGTGATTCACTTAACAACTGTGGCAAGAAAGGTCGTAAAATGGGGCAAAACTCACTTAACAAATGTCTCACTTAGCAATAAAAATTTGGGGCTCAATTGCAGCCATACGTCGAGGACTACCTGGCGTACTAAAATTCTGAACGACTCATAATGAGCAAAATAAATTAGGAAGACTCGTAATGAGCAAAAGATTAAAAAAAAGATAATCAATCCTTGTTAGACTCCTTGCCACTGCCCGGACTTGTTCCTGCCGTTTTCTTGGAAAGATTTTGGAGACCGTTTGCCATTGTCTTCTTCCTCGGGCTGAAAGGATGCGGCTGGCTCAAGGTCACCAGCTGGCTTTGTGCCTAAGATGGGACTAGAACTCACGATCTGCTGGTTTTTTTGCCCGGTGCCCATTATTTTCCCATCGCTGCTCCCTTTTTAAAGGCTGTAACATCTGATGTAATGAACACAGCTGTAAAACTTCACTAAAGCATCTTCACAGATGGTTTTCTAGTAGTTCTGTGGATCTCCAAGCTGTGAAATACTCGCATTCCCTCTTCCCTTTCTTGGTTCAAATTCACTGCAGTTATAACTTGTTTGGTGACAGCCGATGCGGCAGTCTTTTGATATCTAATCCTTGTCTGCTTCAAGATAGGGAATTTTTAGGGAAATTACGGATTAACATTTTACAGTAGCAGCCTGAATTCTTCTGGTTGATGCAACCCAACCCAGCTGTATTTCTCACGAGTTGAAAAGCACAGCTTGCTTTTTGCAATTATGCATGATATTCTCCAAGGTGTATTCAGAATTTTTGCCTCCCGCATATGTTCGGTGGACAAAGAAGGAAAGCAGGGTTCCAGACAAGCACAAAACCGTCCCTTACTGCAGGGGTCCCCAACCCCCGGTCTATGGACCGGTACCGGGCCATGACATGCCAGCAACCGGTCTGCACAAACAAGCAAAGCCCCATCCGTGGGATGCAGGCAGCACACAAAACGACACACTCTCCGGTCCATGGAAAAACCTTTCTCCACGGAACCGGTCCCTGGTGCCCAAAAGATTGGGGACCTCTGCCTTACTGAAAGCCTCACAGAAAGAAAGAAAAATGGAAATCTTGGCCATTTCTGCTAGATTCGAAACTTTAAGTGACCATTCTTCTATAGTGAGTAAACGTTCCGTTTTCAAATATTGAGCTACTAGTAGTCTTGCAGCAGTTATAAAGTTCAACATCAATTCCATTTCTTTTGCATCCAAGTCTTCCAAAATACCCAACAAAAATATCTGCGGCTTAAACTTTATCCGCTTATGTGAAGGACTACTCACAAGAAAGATATATTTTGGTTTGGAGAAGATGGATAGATTATATTGAGCGCAAATATGGGGCCAAAAAATATCATTTGGTTTTTGAGTGAATTTTAGAGTATTATTGTTGTATAAAGGTTAGAATAGGTTATTTTGTACTATTTTTGATTATTAAAGTGATGTTATTATTATTGTTTTTAATAACTGTATATATTTATTTAAAAGAGAGTTAAAGGAGGTTATAGATATGTTATTTTAATAGTTGATTAATGTTATTTAGAGTATGATTATTTTATTGTTAACCCTGTGATTGGCACTGGGAAGTGAGGGGGGAGGGAGGGGGGAGTGGAAGGGTGGGTTGGGGAAGGGGGGGATTTATATTGTAAAATTTTATAAAATTTTCAATAAAAAAAAAAAGAAAAGAAAAAACATTCCCCTGGCCACTGCAAAAGAATCCCTTAACAACAGCTTGACTAATTTAACAATGACTTAAGAACTGTGGCAAGAAAGGTCATAAAATAGGACAAAACTCACTTCACAAACAAGAAAACTCACTTCGCAAATGTTTTGCTTAGCAGCAGAAATTTGGGCCTCAAATGTGGTTGTAAACCGAGGATTACAAACAAGGAGACATGTAGCATCAACATGGTTGAATCAACTTACATGTGTCATTCTTGGTGGGTACATTAATATACCACATTTAGCTATGCTCACCCAGGACAGATCCTCAGTCAGGCGAAGTACCCCAATGCTGTGTAAATTACATTATACCATGATTGATTGTTTCAAATTGCTTCTGATTTTCTGGGCAGCTGCACAAGCAAAGATGTCCTTTCCAAGTAAAGCAGGCGCCCTTGAAGGAACAGCGTGCATTTTAAAAATGGAGGGAAGCAAACAAATGAACGAACGAGTAGAAGTTAATTAAAGTAATTCTAATGAAAGAGATAAATATAAAAACATTAAGCAGCCCCTAAACCTGCTCAGCCAGCATAATTTTCCTGCATTGCGCTCTGAGTTTGGACTGGTAGATTGGAGCTTCAAGGATCTATATACGTCTTGATTTGTATTTTTCTTGGGCTTTTGTTGATTTGTTTAGAATATGAACTCGGAAATGCAGAAGTGTTGGCTGAAGCTAAAGGATTCTGTGTCAAGGTTCACATACCACAGTAAACCACAGTGTGGCTTGTTTGGTTTGGGGATGTGCATGTTGTACGAACTGAGCCTTGTGGCTTATTTACTGTACTGAAGCATATTTCAACAAGCATGGGGTTAGCATGATTTGTGACCCAATCCTCAACTTACGACTATTCGAAGTTACAATGGTAGTGGGGGGAAAAAGAGACTTATGACTGTTGCAGCAGGATGAAAATTCAGACACTTGCCAACTGGCATGTATTTAGGACGGTTGCAATGCCCCGGGATCATGTGATCCCCTTTTGCGACTAGCAAAGTCAACCGGGATGCCAGATTCAGCCAACAGCCCTGTTATTAACTTAACGGCAATGATTGGCTTAACAACAGTGGCAAGCAAGGTCGTAAAATGGGTCAAAGCTCACTTAAAAACAGTCTTGCTTAGCAATGAAATGTTAGGCTCAATTGTGGTCATAAGTCAAGGACTACCTGTATACAGTTCTATGCCCTGTAATGTGTCCAACTGGGGACCTATATCAAACCCCCTCACTGGTCTGCTGCTATTTTTCAGTACTTCTGTTTTAATTAACTTTTAATTGCAGGCTTTCTGCCCTGCAATCTGTCCTGAGACTTAAAGGAACAGAACGGAGTTTATGATTAAGCAAAGAGTATGCATTGCAGCATATATCCCCCTCCCCAAAAAAAAACCTAAATCACCCCAAGGGAGTTACAGTCATTACAGTAATTGAAGATAAATTAAGTCATTAAAAAACACCATGCAAATGTATCCCTACTTGACTTCGAGACAACCATTTAGCACTAAACTAAACCGTGATGCCAGGAGGGGTGGAGCTGATCTATTTGGTGCTTAAAGCATCAGCTGATTCACGGAGGGAGAAAGCCCCTTCCCTAGAGCAACAAGGAACCAGGATGTGGTCAAGTTAGTCCTCCCCCCAATGCAAGGTCAGCCTCGATCAAAGTCAGTGGCAACAAAGAAGTCCTTTTGATTATTATACTTAAAACCCATGAATTATAGGATTCTTTAAGAAGATTAACACTCTCCCTGGAGTCCATAATAGGATGCTGACATACTCAGCAAAATAAGGGCACAAATGTGCACAGCCGAACTCGTGACCCAGCTTGCTTTTTGCTCATGTGAACGAGAATTTGAAAGAAAGCAAAGGAGCAGAAAGAACAGGGTGTTAAGGGAAGAGCATGCACCCCTATAAACATCCCAGATTTCAGTTACATTTTCTCGTATTAATTATATTTACATTTGCTCTTGGGATATCTATTCCCCCTCCCCTCACTCCAGGAAGTACAAAAAGCATGCTTTCTCTAATTTTCCCCATAACAACAACTTTGTTAGTTGGGTTGAGGGAGAAACAATGACTGGTCCCTAACCATCCCATCTGCTTCCATGGCCAAGGTGGACCTCAGCCTTCCCAGTTCTTAGCCAGTAACTAAGTCATTTCATTGTTTGTTTGTTTGTTTGTTCGTCAACAATTATAAATTTGAACAAACAAAATGAAAAAAAACCTAAAATGTGACAGGGACGATAGTGCACTCACCCAGGCCCCTCTTAAATATGGGATGAGGTTCACAGAAGTTGGAATTAAAACTATAAAAGTTAGTAGCTGAGGCAACTGAATCAGGTAAGAATTCCAGCCTCGGACAACTCATTCAGTTAGAAAAACTGAATTTTTTACAATCAGGTTTAAAGCGGTTTACATTAAGTTTAAAGCGGTTGTTACATTATGTTAAAACTAAAAAAAAACATTTATGGTTAAGACTGGTTTGTACTGGTTAAATGATAAAATAAGGCACAATGGCTGGAGTCTCACTGTGCTAAAGCTCTACTCCGTAATTTATAAACTCCATATGGATTCACCCAACATTGCTAAGTTAAACTAAGCTATGATGTAGCTGCTCTCCCCTTACACAAAGCAATCAGGTTTGGTAGCCAGGAATCAGCAGTCAAGAAAATAGAAAGTGAAGCAAAAAGTTTGGAGTCCAGAAGACAGAGAACAAAACCAGAGACACAAGAACTATGTAAGAATATAGTTTTAGCATTAATGTCTGGCTAATTCAGCTAACAAAACAATGAGCTAAAGAAACTTTTAAACAGCTTGACCAGCTTGAACATGGTTCAAAGACAGAAAGCTACCCATAAATGTGAGATACACAGGAAAAGCTATCCTTCAACTTGCTTTCCAAGAATCAAATTCTGAGCTGCATTAACATTATCTCAAAAAACTGCCTTTAGAATCAAGTATCTCGGTCCAAGGTTGTCATGTTCTAAGTCTTAACTGCTACATTACAAAAAGTTACTGTGCCATTCACCTCCATTATCAAACAGACTGTTTAAAAGCAGCTATTACTAAGGTATTTGGTTATAAGTAATGTTCTGAGAATGTCTCCAGGGTTCTCCTTAAGACGAACTGGATAATCATCACCATCATCATCATCATCATCATCATCATCATCATCATCATCTGGAGAAGATAACAAAATACAAAGACCTACAAGTAGAAATAGGGTAGTACCAATAGTAATAGGCGCCTTGGGTGCAATCCCAAAACAACTGGAGCACCACTTGAACACCATTTGAACACCATGCTTCCATCCTGGGACGATATCTGTAATATCATCAAACATCCACATCTGCCTATCCCAGGTCCTTGGTAAGGACTCGATAGGTAGACAAAATGCCAAATCCAGTCTGAACATCTGGCTGACTGTGCGATGATAATAATAATAATAATAATAATAATAATAATAATAATAATAATAATAATAATAATAATAATAATAATAATAATAATAATAATAATAATAATAGCTAGTCATGTCATGACACTGTTTAAATTTAGGCTCCTGAAAGAATAAAAATGTGGGCTACCAACTCAAAGGTACTTTTTCAACAGGCAATTGAAAAGGTCCAATTGCCTTTGGGAAAAAAACCTTTGAGACAACAATGACCTGGATGACTGAGAATCTCCATAGACACTGGGCTACCAAATGTATTCTCAAAATAAAAGGCTGAGAGCAAATCCAAAACTTGCAGTGATCACACAAGACATGAGGTATTTTCTGCAATTTAGGGGATTTCCACAGTCAAGGAACAGGTGCTGTTTCGGGTACTAAGAAAGCAAACCATGCGTGTAAAAATGGGCAAACATACACTACAAGAAAAACAGATCATGACACATCCTGATCAAGAGTAAGGCGGCATCTGCTTTGGTGAGAGATTGTCAGTATTTCAAGAGAATTCTTGATCTGTCAAGGAGTTCTTATCTGTTTCAATCTTGTATATTTATTCAAGAACAAGCTGACATTAGCAACAGCACAAAGCTTCAATTTCTATCTCAGCTGGATAGTTCCTTCATGCTGATGATTGACATAAGTAAGGCCAGAAGGAGAAGGGATGTCAAATCAATAATGTTACAAGAGAACGTAACTGCTAAATGACCAGGTTGAATGCAGCAGTGGGAAAGCTGAATGCTATAAATGATAATATTAAGTAAGTTTGGGTTTGTGAGTACTACTACTGTATCTGTAACTGATCACCAGTGAGCCCTGGTGGTGCAGTGGTTAGAATGCAGTATTGCAGGCTAACTCTGCCCACTGCCAGGAGTTTGATCCTCACTGGCTCGAGGTTGACTCAGCCTTCCGTTCTTCCAAGATTGGTAAAAATGAGGACCCAGATTGTTGAGGGCAAGATGCTGACGTTATAAACTGCTCAGAGAGTGCTGTAAAGCACTATGGAGGGGTATATACTGTAAGTGCTATTGATATTGCTATCTATATTAATATGCTGTTGTGTGAACTCAAGTCAATGGTTTTAGAAAGGATGGCATCAAGGAAGACTACAGCAGAACTACAGAAAACCAGAACAGAAGTATTAACAATACTCAAGAATAAGAGTGGTTGTTCAATAATCTTCCATAAACTATATTACTAAACTTAATGCCCTTATTACAAGAATGGGGAACAACACAATCTCATATTTGAATCTATCATAGAGCACCCTTCAACCAAGGTACTGAGCTATTGAAGTTTTTATTATTATTGCTGCTGCTATTAATATTTCTGCTAATTAAAATAAAAAGTTCTCTATTGAAAAGAGTTGTTAAGGAGCACTTTCTGATACAAAAAGCAAGAGAAAAGATGAGCTTACATTTCATTAGGAGAAGCCAACTAGAGTGGAAGTAGAATTATCACCAGTGCAGAAGCTCCCTTTTCTCTGCTCCAAAAACAGTACTAGAACAACAAAGCCGGCAGTAAACAAACAGACCTCTAATTTTCAGGATCTTACAACTGCTTTACTACTGTCTTAGGCAACTACCTATCTCTGAATAATGGCAAGGCCAGTCATGGGGGAGACAAAAAGGCAGTTATTGTCTCTATGGAGATGCTCAATCATCCAGGTCATGGTTGTCCCAAAGATATTTTTCCTAAAGGCAACTGGACTGCCTTGGTGTTTTGTTTTGTTTTTTAAAGTTTTGTTTCTCCTCCAAGAAAATTTTTCAGGAGGAGGAGGAGGAGGAGGAGGAGGAGGAGGAGGAGGAGGAGGAGGAGGAGGAGGAGNNNCAAACTCTGCCAAGTCATCTTCTTGTTATCTAATGATGCAAATTTGGAAGACAATGCAAAGGAAACTGCCATTGTGGGGAATTGAAGCCGCTAACTATGCAAGGAAGTGTAAAGGAAGCACCACGCCACTAGCGTTTCCTACAAGATAATCCATATAATTATCCAACCTCATACAAATCTGACTGGATCAATGTTGGAATGCATTGGGGGGGGGGACTGGAGCTGTTTTGCTTACCACTGGGAACTCCTGCTTTGCTTCCTGTCTGATTGGGGCAGAGTTCAAGGTTTGCTCTCCAAAGCAACTTTTTCAACCACACACTGTACGTAATACTGGCCCCATTGAACTAATTACTGCCTCTAATGTTAAAAACGAATGCCAACATTTGGCGTGTAAAAAGACACGGCCAAATCTAACAAACAAACACACTTCTTGGATGATTGCTGTAATGTATTTCTATTCATCGTTTATAAGTACAGGCAGTCCTCGACTTACGAGCACAATTGGGTCTAGACTTTCCCTTGCTAAGCAAATACATGCCTGTTGCCAAATGCCCACATTTTGATCACATGCCTCTGGGCATGCTGCGACGGTCATTAAGCGCAAGGAATGCTTGTAGGTCACTCTTTTCATTGCCACTGTAGCTTCGAATGGTTGCTAAACAAATGGCTGTAAATCGAGGATTCCCTATATCCAGCAGGTTTTTTAAATTTGGTGTCCTCAAGATGTCCTCATGCAGGGGTCCCCAACCTGTGGGCCACAGCCCATTACCAGGCTGCGGCCGCTTGTCCACCAGGCCGTGTGAAGGGTTGCCCCCCCCACACTCATGCAAGCACCCCGAGCATCCCGCCAGCACTAGCTCCACCCTGTCCCGGGTGTCCCACTGGCACTAGCACCACCCATAGCGTCCCGCCAGTGCTAGTGCTGCCCCATTTGCAGCACTCGTGCCCACACAGCTCCATTTACACATGCGCATGCACTCGCATGCGGTTGTTTGCATGTGCGTATGCACTTGCAAGTGGCCCATTTGTGCATGTAGCGATGCCTGCCTCCCTTTCCAGGCCGCCAAACCAAAAAGGTTGGAGACCTCTGTCCTCATGCCCCAAGCCAGGTTGGGAAGAGATGTACTGAATGGTGAAGTTTTAACGCGGAGGAAACTAGCATAACTGTATTATGCTTTACATACCCTCTAGAAGCAGGACATTTTACAAATTACCGAAAAAGCAGAAAGAACCAAAGTTCCTTGCTGGAAGGAATTTGCCCTCTAAGCTTCATCAACCATACACATAGGAGAAAGCAATTAAGAAGGCAAGTGAGAAGTTTAAATCTCTTTTTATATCTATATATATATATATACTTCGCAGAAGCGTTATTATGCAATCTCTGCATAAGGAGAAATATTTTGAACAGATTGAAAAGCTGCACATTCTAAATGTAAGATTTTAACTGATTATTTAGGAGGACTGCACTTTGGTAGAACTGAGGATACGGTTCTGCACAGTAGGTCACATACATTTAAAATTACATTTATTAAAAAAAAAAAAAAAGACTTGATCTGCAATAAATAAAATGGGAGAAATCAGGCAATGGGTGTTCCAAGGATGACTTGAGAAGGCCATTTCCCCAGGCAGCTGTACCAATTGCATTCTTCTATAACTGAGTTATACGTAAGGAAGATTTAAAATTAAGAGTCAATGCTTGAGAATAAGAATGGAATGTACTCAAATATTTCCCATGAGTGATTTCAGATTGAGACACTATTCCCACCCACCCACCCCAAACAATTGGATAGCTCAAAAGAGAATCTGTACCAAACACTGTTCCAAACATCTGAATGCTCAGAGAACTCATTAATAGGAATTGTACGTCCGTAGAGTTAAGATCACAAAAATCCTGTTTCTTCTGCCACATGTTCAACAGAGGCACCAGGAGTTTTTAAATGCTTGGATTGGCTACATGGATAGTCTTAAACTATCAGGAACAGATTTTTCTGCATCATATGGTGGGTCAGAAAGATGAATAAAGGCATATATACGTGTCCCAGGATAATGTTGCAGGGTCCAATCTGGGTCAGTCACCGTGCCCAGAAGTTTAGTCTTCCAAGCTTTCGGATGTATGCTGGATTGCATCCTCAGGGAACTTCTCTCACATTCATTCTGGTGTGAGAGATGTTCCCTGAGGATGGGCTCCAACACAAGTCCGAAAGCTCGGAAGACTGAACGCCTGGTCCCAATGACCGACCCAGGATGGATCCTGCAGATGCAACTGAGATTGAAAAGGGGGACAGTTCCAATAACAATAGCAAGCACTTAAGACTTATATACACCTCCATACTGCTTTACAGCCCTCTTTACGAGGGTTTACAGAGTCAGCATATTGCCCCAACAATCTGAGTCCTCATTTTACTGACCTCGGAAGGATGGAAGGCTTAGTCAACCTTGAGCCGGTCAGAACTGAACTCCAGAGTGTGGGCAGAGTTAGCCTGCAATACTGCATTCTAACCACTGCGCCACCAGGGCTCCTCAGAATCACCAAATTCTCCCAATTTCTCTACAGACTGAATGGGAAGCAGTTTTCCAGTGGAATTTCCCTAAAATCTCTTCCTTCCAGTTTGCAGTTGAAAAGCATTTCCGGGACAGGTCCTTGTGCCTCCAGGTTTTTTGGCAACCAGAGGCCATTACCTTCTCCTGACATGTTTTGTTACTTCCCAGCCCTGGGATTTCCTGGGAGTATCCCACCCAAGTATTTCCCAGCCCTGGCCTTGCTTAGCTTCCCAGCACAGACAGGATCAGGCCATGTGCTACTACTAGTGAATCTCCCATTCTGAAAGGGGAACAGGAGCTTCCAAAAGGGGGAAAGGAAGGGCCTCTTTTATTCATGGGAATAATGCTTGCAAAATGTTCCTTTTCGAAGTACCTTGGCTCAGCCTTATGCAGGTCAAATCCTGATTCAATACTGTTGTCCAAGTGTTTGAGAAGCGTGCAGCTCCTTCCCACACGCCTCTGGAACACAGCCACCTTTTTAAAAAATCACTGCTTGTTTGTACAATTGAAAACAAACAAAAACCGGAGGAAAAGCAAAGAGTGAATATCCCTGTTGTATTTTCTAAGGCATCAAACATATTTACATAAACTGGCTTAAGGGTTTAAGCCCTTGGTGAATGCAGTAGGGGTGAAGGGCTAAAGGGATAATCTTACTAATATGTTCTATTATATAAAGATGCCTCCTTCCATTACAAGCCACATAAACAATGAGCAAACAATTGTGATTTCTTCTGCACCTATTACAAACATCAGAAACAGTTCAGGCTTTTGAAAATAAATATGTGCACAGAGATAGTCCAAGGGTTAATTTCTCAAGTTTAAAAAAATGGCCAATGGGATGATCAAGAACAGAACCATTCATCATATTGATTGATTCAATATACTTCTGAGGTATATTGTACAGGTTATACACGACCCATCGCTATCCACTGCTTATCATGCAGATATCTACTTACAAAACAAGACTGAGAAAACTTGAGAGGCAAATAGAGTATCCACCACTAGGTAAGGTTTTAGTAGACCTACTCAGAAGTTCTTTCTAGGTTGTCCAAGCATCCATGCAATATTAGAACCACTTCAACAACCCTTCCCATCCCAAAGCACCCAATAGCTTTGTAGCTTGTTTAAATTTTAATTAACCTAGATTGATTACCTATCCAAGCAACTTTTGAGGTACTAAATCAATACCACCATGGAGCGGAACAAATATTTTATGCTTCTTACTTGTACCATTCTGATCCTAGGATTCTAAAGAACCTGCTACAACATCATCTCTTTCTGGAGCCAGAAGCAGAAATGAAAAGGGAGGAATGTAGGTAGTGATAAGAAAGTGAACAAAAAGGAGTGGTAAAGCAAGATATTTAAAGTATTCTTGCCCTTCCCTGTTGTATCTCCTTACCTCACGCCTTGCAGGCAAAAGACTGAAGCTTAGGAAAAAAATATACTTCTTATGAGATTTTACAGTAGTTCCCCACTGTGGGACAGATAGCATTTTACTATCTTTCAGAAAGCTACTAAAGATAAATCACATCAAATTATGCAAACAAGCCAGAAATCGCCATTCTCATCCAAGGTGTTTCTCTACCATGAAAAGCTCTCAGGGTTTACACACAAGGAAAGAAGATTGCTCAGCAAAGGTCAGTCATGAATAGAATGGCTATTCCAACAAGCGGGACTGGCCTAGGGCAATTTTTAAGAGGGGTTTTTAGAGGGGTTTTAATCATATTTTAATCAGACAATATTTAAATATTTCATTTTAATTAATTTTAATTTTGTAATTGTTATTGGTGTTTTTAATCGA